>NW_006238950.1:609664-618412 GCF_000226075.1 Solanum tuberosum | reverse complement strand
GTTACTAATTGGTTAGTATTTTAGAAACACAAAAAGCTCATTAGTAATTCGTTAGGAAGCTTACTAACTTATTGTGATTTTGTTGGTAATATATATTATTTATGGTCAATATTCGGTTAGTGAATCGGTAATGTATATTGCCATATTACTAACTAAATGGTAATTCAATAGTAAAGTTTCACCCTATATATTTATATTAATCAATATCTTTTATGAATCTTAAAAAGTCTGAAAACATAATAAAATCCAGTGATCCTTTGATAAATTATAACTTGACTAAAACAATGCAAAAGCTAAGATGAAGAGTTCAAAACAAACCCAAATACAGAAACAAACAATGAAAGATATGCGTACAATAGTTTGGAAATTTTAAATGACTCATATCATTATTTGATGATGGGTCATGTCTAAGCTAATGTGGTGTACCAGTTGGAGGTGTACCAGCGGGCCGTGTACCAGGGGTGGTTTAGGCAGCCCAGCTATGAGGATGGGCAAACGTTCTTGGATAATCTTATCAACTTGCTCTTGCATTTCTAGCTGCATTTCGTTTTTCATTTCTTCACGCAACTTTTCTCTCATCTCTTCTCTCATCTCATGTTTCATCTCCTCCTTCATTTCTTGAACGTATTCCTTCACTCGAGAATCAAAACTCAATCTTGAGGTTGAGAAGTTGAAGCAGATGATGAACCAATGTTCTCATAGAAAACAGCTTGAGAACCAAGACCATATATACATGCCTTCTTAACCCCACCAACTTCATCCATGTAAATCTTTGAAAAATCTACTGTCGGAGACTCGCCAGATTCATCTACAAGCTGAGATGCAGATGTTATCTTAGACATTACAGCATACCTGAAAATAAATAAATGATATTATGTTAAGAAAAAATGTCTAGCGATTATAACTATACAAGACAAATGATATTAGTCGACCATCTTTTTCATTGACAATACCACCACACTTATCATTTCTACAGCTGCAATTAACATTTATTTTGACATATGCACCTGTAGTTCATATTCAGTGTACAAAAATAGTCTTTTAGGGACTAAGTTTTTTTTTCCAGAACTGAAAAGATAGCATTTCATATTAGTTAGTAAAGCTATGATAGTTCAAAATCATACAACTAAACATGCTAAAGAACTTTTGAAAGGAAGGATATAGAGGATCACCAAAAAAAAGTACAAACCTACCAAACTAAGCTATTCTATGCAAATCTATGCTTTTTAGATGCAATGTAATTCACATTGCCTAAACACGAGGAAGCCTAACATATAGGCTTCAAAAGAACCATAAACTTAGTTAACCTCTAATGTGTTGTCTTTTAATAAGATTACAGAATTGGTCTTAAAGTTGGAAAGTAAACCTCATCATTCACTTTTTAATTGGTTTTGTGGCTGTGAGAAAAATTCTTTGGCTATTCTTTGCCACATCTGCCTCCAGTATTGCTTCTAAGACAATGTCAGAACCTTTTGCTCCAGCTATATGTTTTGGCAACAATCCTGCACTTTCAACACTGACAGGAAGTACAACAATACTACCAGATTCATCAGTCAAGAAGGGGACCTACACTTACTCTAGAACATCAAACTACTCTAACAAGAACCAAGCTTACAACTCGTGAGGTCATACAAACTGAAAAAGTTACATTTTAGAAGAGTCTTATGGGTTGTGCAGCTCCTACGCTACCAGCAGTAGACATATCGATTATGAGAATGGGACCTACTCTATCAAGAACCAAGCTTACAATTCTTGAGGTTATACAAATTGAAAATGTTACATTTTAGAAGAGTCTTATGGGTTCTGCAGCTCCAACGCTACCAGCAGTTAGACATATCGACTATGAGAAGGGGACCTACAGTTACTCTAGAACAGCAAACTACTCTATCAAGAACCAAGTTTACAAATCTTGAGGTCATACAAACCGAAAATGTTACATTTTAGAAGAGTCTTATGGGTTCTGCAGCTCCAACGCTACCAGCAGTTAGACATATCGACTATGAGAAGGGGACCTACAGTTACTCTAGAACAGCAAACTACTCTATGTACTGAATTCACCGACCAAGAGATTATAGATAGTCTCGGTTGCACTGATAAAGCAGGGCCAGTGATGCACAATGATGTTTTGTTAGCTGTTAAAGATTTCCGCCACACTGGAAAATTATATAGAGACATCAACTGCACTAATATAACATTAACCTCCCTCATTATAATCTTCAAATATTATAACCATGTGTTTAATATTTGGGATAAACGTGATGAATGACGACTAAGTAAATTCTCAACAAAAATTAAGAAAGATAATCAACAATGTTTGGTGTTACTTACATATATGCTCTTAGACTTCAGATCCACAAACTCATCGTTTCTTTTGGTATGTGTCTTCTTCAAAAGTTCGTGTGGATGAGGTGGCCGTCCTAGAACAGTCGCCTAAAATTGAAATCATATCCATCAAAGTTATTGCTAGATGAATAACGTTGAAAAAACTGTAACTTGACAAAATGAAAATAATTGTACCAGTTTTCTTACATGCTCTCGGTGAGTCCGGGAGCCTCCAGTATGGCGCGAGGGACCAGATCCTTCACCACATTTCTCACTTGGTTGATTTTTGGAATATTGTGCAGATTTAGCCTTAAAATTGTCAGTATCATAGTGAGGCTTCCAGCTCTCCCAAACAGATTTTGGGATATTTTTTCATTTCTCCTCAGAGGATCTTGCTTCATATAACATACCCTTGTATTGTATTGAACATTTTTCATAAAATGATCCTTTATGGAACCTTCAGTTGTCATATTCCAATGGAATCGCTTCTGTTTAAAAAAGGGAAAGAAAAATATCACATGAATTGATATAATAGAACTTTTAAATGAATAAAATACATAAATAAAATGATAGTAAAATGGAATTTATGGGTATAATTAGTACATGAATATTATAGTAGAAGGAGACACAATTACGTATCAAAAGATGTAACCAAAACAAGTATAATGGGTGTTGAAACAAGTCTGGTAAGAGAGAAAGTATATCGAAGAAGCTCAAATGAACATGGCTAAACTTGGAAGTAAGGCCAAATGCTCTGTTAGAAAATTATATGTGACGATTAGAGGAAATTATCAAAAAGTCTCATGGAGGAGGTTAACTGCAGTATCAGTGGTCCACCTAAATGGACATTCATTATGTACTTGGTTATACTGGGACGATTATACACCAAAGATAGGTTTCTTGGATGGGGCATTGTTGATTATATGAGTTGTCCAATGTGAGGAGATACAAACGATACTATAGAGCACTTGTTTTATCAATGTACTTCCTCCCACAACGTATGGAGTAAGTTGTTATAGTGGCAGGGCATAACAAGAGCTCCTATGGGACGGAAGGATGAAGTAGACTGGGCAAGTAATTTAATGAAAGGAAAGAGTCACAAAGCAGATATATAGAGAGTTGACATGGATGGTAGTGTATACCATATTTGGATGGAAAGGAATCAACATATTTTCAAAGGCACACCAAGGACAACCTGAAGTTATAGTTAGACAAGAAATCCAAGAGGTGTTTCATAACAGTAATAACAATAGGAAATTTTGCTTCATTATTAGAAACTATGAACTTGTATCCCTAAATATTCACTATATGAATGCTATATATTAAAAGAGCAAATAGAGCACATCAGAAGTTCTACAATTGACTGATTGAATCAAACAAAAAGGAGAAACTAAGCTTGATAAAGAATACTTACCACTTAGCGGAAAGGATTGTGAAATTGAGAATCCAAGAGCGACAGTTGAATTGCGAGTGAGTGTAGTCGGAGACAATCTGTGAAATGGGATTAAAATGAAAAGGATTTAGAAAAAGTAATGGTTGAACGTGGGCAGAAAATTAGAGAAAAAACTAGAATAGTGGCGCAAGTCTTCGTATTTTAGGGAGGTGGGGAGTTTAGCGGGAAAAGTTTTTGCTTTTTTTTCTCTTCTTTTCAACTTTTATTTTTTTCTTTCAAATATAATAAATTCTTCCAATTTTTATTTGAAGTATTTGTACAATTCTTTTAAGATACTTTTTTATTCACCACAATAAAGTCAAAAACAAAATCCAATCTTTAAAGTGATGAAATTAAAATACAGAAATGTAATAATACGCAGAACTTAAATCTACAACAAGCTAAGTACCTCTCAGCAAGAACAAGCAACACATGCAATGATTAATTGAACAAAAAAGGGGTGAATGGGGATGAAGACATACCCAGAAACACGATGTGGGTCCTTCTGTAGGTCTGACATGCAGTCCATGAGTTGTAATACTCTTGAAAGATTAAAGACCCGATTTGCTCTATGAAATACTCCATATATGAAATCACTGTTGGGGATTAAAGCTTGAGATGAAAACTTAGGCGATTTGTAGCTGAATCTGTTCCATTCTTGAGAGGAGATCTATCATTGATATGTAGTGGAACTTAGAAAACAAATGAGTAAGAAGATTACCTAGTTCGATCTAGCTAAGTGTAGGGAATTCTTGATGAATTTTTTTCTTGTTCATTCAGCTTAGTGAAGAACAAAGTGAGCTGATTGCTGTTCTTGTCTATTCCGCCTGCGATTTTGTTGTTGTATTTAGACATCAATTTTTATTTTCTTTTTTCTTTCTATATTACTTAATAAAATTCCTTCTATTAAGTTATAATATATGAAGTGGTTTTTTTTTTAAAAAAATATAAGGGTGAAAACTAAAATAAAAAATATGCCTGCGTTTTTGTTGCTCTTTTTGGACATCAATTTTTGTTTTCTCTTTTTCTTCCTATATTATTTATCAAAATTCCCTCTTCTAAGTTATAATATATGTTAAGTGGGTTTTTATTTTAAAAAAATATAAGGGTGAAAACTTAAATAAAAAATATTTCGTACTATTTTTTATCCTAATTTATTTGATATAGTTAATTTAATTGGACACGAATGAGTGAGATCCAACGTGGATACAATTTTTGATAATGTTGAAAGATTTTTCATATAAAGAAATGTGTCATATTTTTCGTATTGACTAAATAGAAAATTGTTTAGAGTGTAGTATGTAAACACGTTACACGACATATCTTTATATATATCAACTACTTTAATTAACTTCCAATAAATATATTTGTGTATCCATGAATTGTAGTATATTTTGTGCTGACTTAAATGAGTCATTTCTAATAGTTCGATAACATATTGGAGCTTTTCTCTAAATACAAATTAGGTCTAATAAAGATTTATAGCTAATTTTTTTAAAGTTCGTACATGATATTAAATTAATATTAATAGTAATACACATATTTCAATAGACACGTTCATCACAATTGTAGACTTAAATCAAAAGAAAGAGGCCTCTACTACTTCTTCGTACAACCCGAACATACCATCCTATTAGACCAGAAATGACCTTCCGGAGCTAACCGCACTGACGGAATTCTAATTCGAGCACCTTTACGATTTTTTTTTAACAAAGTCAAATTTTGGCTAAAATTTGAAAGATAAGACGTCTAACGGCACAGACAGAAAACGAAAGCCTCAAAAATCAAACCAACAATCCTATTAGACAAAAAATGACCTTCCTGAGCTAACCGCATTGACAAAATTTTCATTAGAGCATGTTTACCAAAACTGTTGACCGAAGTCAAATTTTGGCCAAAACATAAAAGATTTACGCCAAACGGCACAAACCGAAAATGAAAGCCTCAAAACCCGAACCAACAATCATATTAGACCAAAAATGAAATTTCAAAGCTAAGCCCACTGACGGATTTCTCATTTGAGCACCTTTAGCAAAAAATTTGATCAAACACAAATTTTGGCCAAAAGTTAAAAGTTAAAAGGCCTACCGGCACAAACTGAAAAACAAAAACCTAAAAAAAAAAACCAAACATCCTATTAGACAAAAAAATGACCTTCCGGACACAACTACGCTGATGGAATTCTAATTTGACCACATTATCAAATATATTGACCAAAGTTAAATTTTTGCCAAAAGTTAAAAGTTAAAACGTCTAACAACACAAACTGAAAAAGAAAAATCCTCAAAATCCGAACCAACCATCCTACTAGATCAAAAATGACCTTCCGAAGCTAACTGCACTGACGAAATTCTCATCTGAGCATGTTTACAAAAAATGTTAAGCAAAGTACAAATTTTTGGCCAAAATTAAAAGTTAAAACGCCTAACGACACAAACTGAAAATGAAAAACCTCGAAACCGGAACAAACCATCCTATTATACAAAAAATGACATTCCGGACACAACTATGCTGATGGAATTCTCAATTGACCACGTTTACCAAATATAAATTTTGGCTAAAACTTAAAAGTTAAAACAAACACCTAACGGTACAAACTGAAAATAAAGCCTTAAAACCCGAACCAACAATCCTATTAGAACAAAAATGAAATTTCAAAGCCAACCGCACTGACAGATTTCTCATTTGAGCACCTTTGCCAAAAATTTGACCAAAGTCAAATTTTGGCCAAAAGTTAAAAGTTAAAACGTTTATCGGAACAAACTGAAAACGGAACCCTCAAAACAAAACGAACAATCCTATTAGAAAAAAAAAATCTTCTAGATACAACTACGCTGACATAATTCTCATCTGACCACGTTTACCAAATATATTGACCGAAGTTAAAGTTTTGCCAAAACTTAAAAGTTAAAACGCCTAATGGCACAAATTGAAAATGAAAGCCTCAAAACCCGAACCAACAATCATATTAGACCAAAAATGAAATTTCAAAGATAAGCCCTCTGATGGATTTATCATTTGAGCACATTTGCAAAAACTGTTAAGCAAAGTCAAATTTTGGCCAAAAGTTAAAAGTTAAAACGCCTAACGGCACAAACTGAAAATAAAAGCCTCAAAACCCAAGCCAACCATCCTACTAGACCAAAAATGACCTTCTGAAGCTAACGATGCTGATGAAATTTTAATTTGAGCAAGTTTATCAAAAATATTGACCAAATTTAAATTTTGGCCAAAACTTAAAAGCTAAAACGCCTAACAACACAAACTGAAAATAGAAGCCTCAAAACCCGAACCAACCATCCTACTAGACCAAAAATGACCTTCCAAAGCTAACCACGCTGATGGAATTTTAATCTTAGCACATTTACCAAAATAATTGACCAAATCTAAATTTTGGCCAAAATTTAAAAGTTAAAACGCTTAACAGCACAAACTGCAAATGGAAGCCTCAAAACCTGAACCAACCATCCTATTGGATAAAAAATGACCTTACGAAGCTAACAACGTTGATGAAATTCTCATCTGACCACGTTTACAAAAAATGTCAAGCAAAATCAAATTTTTGGCCAAAAGTTAAAAGTTAAAATGCCTAACGGCACTAACTGGAAATGAAAACCTTGAAACCCGAACAAACCATTCTATTAGATAAAAAATGACGTTCCATAAAGCTAATCACACTATGGAATTCTAATCCGACCACCTTTACCAAAAATATTGACCAAAGTCAAATTTTGGCTAAACTTAAAAGATATTGAGCAAAGTCATTTTTGGTCATCGCGATTAGCTCCGGAAAGTCATTTTTGGTCAAAAATAGACGACCTTACTTTTTCCATTGGGTGATCAATTGCTTTCTCATCATCACTGACACCTTTAAATACTCAAATTTTTCTTAGATTCATAATCAGATAAGGCATCGTCATTATTTTGTTCATCTCAATGAGCATCAATATTCTTAACCACATTTTCATCTTCTTCATTGTTATTGCACTGAAAAAAAATTCACCTTCAGCTTCTTCAAGATTTTTATCTAATATTTACTTTTGTTTCCACACTAGATGATGATTTACCAAACAATTTAACTTCTCAATTGGTAAATTTACCAACTATTCAAATATCATTTAGTAATTTAATAATTTACCGATAAATTTTATCACAGTTGGTAATAGTTACTATCCAATTAAACATTCATGTGTAATATTACCAACTAAAAATTAATATGTTGGTAAATATTACCAATGGATTAATGATTGGTTGGTATATTACCAACTATTTTAATTATGTTAGTAATTTACAAACTACAATCTTTATTCGTCGGCAAAATTTTCAACTGATTAGATATATGTTGGCAAGTTTACCAACAAATTACATTTCGATACTAATTTACCAACACATTTATATTTGGTTGGTAATTTAGCAACAAAATATTGCCATTGGTAAATGGTTTGTTAGTAATTCATTGGTAATTTGTTAATAAATTATATAAACAAATTTGTTGTCATATTTACCAACCGATATATACTTCGTTGGTAATATTACTAACAAAAGAAGTGTGTTAGTAATATTTCAGTTCGTAATTCATTAATAAAAAGTTGCTAAATTTGGCACCATTTTTTCCCGCCATATTTACCAACTAAAATATTTTTGTTGGTAATATTTTGGTTGGTAATCTGTTAGAATTTCGCTGTTAAGTTTTCAAAAATAATTCGGTTAGACATATGTTGGTAATTTGTTAGTAAAATACTAACCAACTAAAGTTGTTAGGAAAATCTGTTGGCAATTTGAGGTTTTTTTGTAGTGAATACCCATCTAATCAATCGTGGTTTTGCATCCTTTTTCGCCATCAAATACCTCAATGCAGAATGATCAGTATGCACTATGACCTTAGTACCAAGCAAGTAGGATCGAAATTTCTCGAATGCAAAAACCACCGCAAGAAATTCTTGTTCGGTCACAGTATAATTCTTCTGGGCCACATTTAGAGCTTTGCTAGCATA
>NW_006238950.1:604850-606244 GCF_000226075.1 Solanum tuberosum | reverse complement strand
GGTAATGCCACAAAATTGTTGACCCTATCTTTGTGATTGAGCTTCTTGGACACTGGATAGTACTTTGCTCGGAACACCTCTGCCAGTTGGTCCCATGTGAATATTGAGTTATACAAAAGCTCAGTGAACCATACTGTAGCAGCGCCTGTCAGTGACAGAGTGAATACTCTTAATCCAATTACATCCATATCCAAGTCTGGTCTACCTACACAACTTTTGCAAACAGCCCTTAGCTTAGCTAAGTGAGCATGTGGATCCTCCGATGGTGATCCTGAGAATAAGCCCCTTGCTGTAAACATCTACATCAAGCTACTAATCACCACAAATGTGTGCCCTGGAGGTAGAGGAGGTAGGACAATAGGTCCATCAGAGTCTGTTATATTCATGTTGCCCCGATAGTTGTCATGTTGTCGTGGGCCTAGTGGATCTTGCGCCCTCAACGCATCCCCCAATCAATTTTTAGCTGGAACCTGGTTGTCCCAACCAACTACCCTCTGTTGTTGTAACTCAACTGCTTCATCTAGATTTCCTCGGATAGGATCAATTGGATCTCTTGGATTGTTCGTTCTTCGCAAAGTGCGGTTCAGCTCTGGATCGTAAGGAGTAAGTGGTTCACCCTGGCTCCGTGTACTTGGCATACACTAGAGTCGGAACCTGAGAGAGACAAAAAACAAAGAGAAAAGGTAAAATTAGGAAATATTTGACTAACGTTCAATAAATAGTTAAAATAAATCTAAAAGCCAGTTTCCCCGGCAGCGGCGCTAAAATTTGGTACGCTCAAATTACACCTCCCTAAAGAAGTATAAGCGATCGTTATCAAATAAAGAACCCAACTTGTAGGTTGGGGTCGATCCCACAAGGAAAATGGTTTAGACTTTACTTTAACCAACAATTATATTCAATTAGCCAAAGTACTTCCAGAAACAAGTAATAAAAAAGGGGGTAATTTGTGAAACAAATTGTAAGAATTCAGTAAGTAATCAATAAACAAAAGTCAATTTCGGTTGCTATCAAGATGAGAAAATTAACTAGGGTATACGTGTTCACCACAAGCTCATAACGCAGTAATTCTAGTAACAGCAATTCTTTCCTAGTGTATTACATGCAAAGTGATAAGTTAGGTATCTCTAAATCATTGATCCGGCATCTAGAGAATTTCACCCCGCACCTTGATCCAGCTACGTGTGTATAATTTACTAACCCTTACCTTTACCTCATATTAGACATCATAATCGATGTTTGGCTTAGTTATTACTTCGCACCAATCGACACTAGCCTATTAGATAGTATCACACTAAATCTATGTTGATAATTCTTTTCTTGTTGATTACCTCCTTGATCCAGCAAGTAGCAACAAGGCGAGTTCTAACGCATGCACTCGTTAAAAAGACTTT
>NW_006238950.1:601782-604219 GCF_000226075.1 Solanum tuberosum | reverse complement strand
CATACCTTGCCTGCTGATCTATGGTCATC
Source organism: Solanum tuberosum (assembly GCF_000226075.1). Classification (NCBI taxonomy): domain Eukaryota; kingdom Viridiplantae; phylum Streptophyta; class Magnoliopsida; order Solanales; family Solanaceae; genus Solanum; species Solanum tuberosum. The sequence continues at coordinate 604,190 of NW_006238950.1, read as the reverse complement.
ACCTACGGACCGTGAATGGACCTACGGTCCGTAGATCACTTCCGTGAATGCCCTTCTTCTATATTTCTTTCAGTTGTCTCTATACTTCCGCGCCTGAACATCTTTCCTGCAAAACATGATAAAAACACATAAAAAACCAATATAAAAAGGCCCTAGACACACACAACTTGTAAGTGAAATGTATTAGAAATACCGTAAACTCACGGTATATCACTATACAACCCAACACACTAGTCTGCAAGCCTCTAAGAGTAGTAAAATTTTGTCAAGATAAATCCCCGACCAACCCAAAAAGTATTAACAACAAAATCCAACAAACCAGGCACCTTTGAAGGAAAGGGGCTAGCCAACCTACTGGAACTCAACCGCGTTGCTGGAGAGGCATATCGAGTCATCTGTCGGTACCTACAAGAATGAATGCAGTGCCCCCCCAAGCAATGGGGTGTCATTACGAAATAATGTACCGAATATGAAAGACAATAGACTAAATGATCAAGTATCATAATATACCAAAAGAAATTTGGTAAGGAAATCAAAATTAAGATAAGCATGATAACCCACTACTGAATCTAAACATACAAAAATAATCAAACATCAACCTAACCAAGCGCCCATAAGCTCGGCAAGTACAAACAACATACCACCTACCTAGGCCCCTATAAGCCCTAAAGGTGCCAAATCAATCTACATACCCCTATCGGTAGCCCCTTGTCTTTATAAGAAGTCACATAGCCCTTTAGGCAACGATATAGCCTCGTAGGCAGCGCATAGCCCTCTTATGAAACAGCATAGCTCTGTAGGCTACACAATGCCCCGTAGGCAACACATAGCCCTCTTTGGCATCGAAAAAACCCCGTAGGCAACACATAACACTCTTTGACATCAATATAGCCCCGTAGGAAACACATAGCCCTCTTAGGCAATAATATAGTCCTCTTAGCCAACATCATAGCCCCCGAGACAGTTCATAGCTCAACAACTAACCATAATAGCCCCAAGGGCGATAACAAACAATTCAATAGGCTAAAGAAAATCAATTTAGCTATAAACAATATTATGAATAGTCTCCAAGTCGTTCCTAATGTAGGGACGTTCTTAACAGATTATGAGTCCCTAAAACGAGGGTTTATAACCACTCAAACAGTCAACCACTCACAATTATATCTACGAGATCACCAACATTAACAACCCTATTATATCACTCTCAAGCTAAGGAAACATGATGAACAAAGGGAATAGCCTTAACATACCTTTTTCTTTATAGTTTATGTTGAATAATACCTCTGTCCGCACCATTACAACACTAAAAAGAGGGTAAACTTAATTAATAATTAAGGACAAGAATTACTATGCCAGTTCAACAATCAATGCAGATTCCTATCGTAAATTACTATTTGAGACCTAAAGTATCCATAAACTGATAAAAGATGGTTCCTACCTTTCTTTACATGCCCAGAACACTTGAATAAACTCAAATCGTTGAAAATCCCATACTGGTACAACCTCCATGGAGCTACACCGCACAATTCACCATGAAATCTATATCAAAATGATGAGCTAGAGATGTAGGGAAATTTTCGATAAAGAGCGAAGAAGAGATCATGAAAACTCAAGGATGATTTGAGGAGCTATTCTATGATTTTTGTGGGTTTCTTACGAGCTGGAATGAAAAAAATGAAGAAGATGCTATTTTATAAGATTCCACCGACCTAGGGGACCCACTAGCCGCCTATGTTGTGCTGTCGGTACAAAAAGGCAAATATCTCTCTATTCTGATGTCGTATGAATGAACGATTTGATGCGTTGGAAACTAGACTCATTGAAGTTTGCGTAATCAATGACACAACTTCGAATGCAAGTGTCTACGATCATGCAATAGTTTAATAACCCAACCAAGGGTTGGGGTCGAGTCCCAAGGGAGTGGTTTCGAGAATTAATAAAAAAATAAAATTAAGTTCTAACTAGTTGTGGCAAAAGATATTAACGATTAAAATTATAGTAAATTAAAGAGGGGACACAAGAGTGTCAAGTATCGATTTGAGGGTTTTGTCACAAATATAGCAAAAACAGTCAAAATAACAAAGAAATCTATGAATGAGAAGGGATTCTTGGGATATGACCACATTATTTATTGATTTAAATCATTGGGTACATGCTTTCGATAGGAAATTTACAAGATAATAGTGACTAGGCTAGGCTTTAGATGGAAATAATCCCTCTCGTGAAACTTACCCCGTTTCAAATAGGTTCCTCTCGGACACCCATTTGCCACATGAAGGCCAGCCTACGCCTTACCCCACTCACTCTCTCGAGCTAAGTGTTAGGATATGGGACAAGGGCTGACCCTCTCGGGCTGAACCTCATGTCAACCCACTCCTTAGGCCATCAGTCTAGCAGTCTTGGTTTCG
>NW_006238950.1:547675-601327 GCF_000226075.1 Solanum tuberosum | reverse complement strand
GTACTAAAAATTATATTAAGAATCTGATACTGTCTAATCTATATTTAATATATAACTCTCAATGAGTATTTATAGTTTTAAAAAATCTGTGCTGCGACGGATCATTCGGCGACATTAGTCAGAATCACTAATTAATTCGGCGATTCACCCTTTGGTGGAGTTCATCGCCGTCTTGCACCATCCTTCGGCATCGTCGTGCTATGGGTCATTGGGCGATTTAGTACTGCTTCGCGGAAATTCTCAACGACACGCCGACTGCTCGCTTGTTCCGCCGACTTGATTTTTTCCTTCAGGCTCAGCACACTGGAACAAAAGGCAAAGTGAGACTTTTCGGCAATTCGCCAAGTGGACTTGGCGATCCTCAGGCCTTCATTTTCTCGTTCTTTTCAGCCTTTTCGTTCCTTTTTGGGAAGTGGTGTCCATGCTTTCCTTCAATCTTCAAATACCTAAAACTTAAGGGTTTTTCATCAGATATTGAGATAAAATAAGCATTTGAGGACACAATTTCTATTAAAATATAGCCCTAAATGAGTCCAATTTGTGGACTCATCAACACCCTCAACTTAAATTTTTGCTTGTCCTCGAGCAAACTCGAGTTCAGCTGATCACAAAAGGTGTCTCAAACAGTGCTACACAAGACTCAATCATGAATGTACACAACAAGACTCAAATTACCCATGTAAAGATCAATTGTGTACTCAAAGATTCAAGTTGTGACACACCATTACCAAAGATTCTCATGCTCGCAATACTTGCTACTTGTGCAAGTTCAAGCTCAATAAAAAGTATCTAAATTCCCTCACATAAAGAATGATTTCATATTCACACATAGAGGTTAATCAATTCAAGATCAGGAATCAGATGCAACTCTCACTCTCACAAGGAAGAACACAATGCATGCTTTCACCCATAGGTTTGCCCGTATTTTCCAGTCGACTTTCGATTCGGCTTACTCAAGATCAAAAAGGTCTTTTCAAGGCTTATAATGGGGCTGAGTGCAAAGGTATGGTCATTTAGGCTCAGTGACTTCATCATTCTTGTGAGATGTGGTGTTCTCAAAACATTCTTTTCCTTTCCCTTATCACTTTTTCTTCTAGTGCTTCTAAGTCATCCTTTTATTCACTCTCCATGTATTGCTTGGAAACCTAATTCCTTTTGCACATTTTATTCCACAATTTTTTTTGAAGGGTTTCCATTTTGTTTTTGCAATACCGTAGGTTAAGGGAGACTTTTCTTGCACTTCTTGACTTCTCCTTTTCCTTTTCACCACACCCCCAACTTAGGCTTTTGGCCTAAGTTGGTTGTTCACTAAACCACAAATCAAAAGGATTATAGGTAGTGGGTCAAGTAAGGTCTAGGGTTCATCAAGGTTCTTCCAAAGAAAGGTAAGGCTCAAGGGGCGTTCAAAAGAGTTTCACACGCTCACGGGTAGGCCACAAAAGAGGTATATGTCAAATTTGGCTCACACTCTTTAAAGTGGCCTAAGATCATTTCAAGAGCACACTTTTCTAAATCAATTTTACTAACGGGGAAAATTCTAGGTTTATTTATGCAAGGTTCAAAGTAAGCTAATCACACAAGGCATCGACACTGAAGTCAAACAAGACTACACACTTTCGCTAGTGTGCAACGATCATTACAAGGGAATCAATTCGATAAATGGCTAATCACAATGAGATGCAAAGAATTCACATATTTTCTATGCAACTTCATTTGGTCTCGTTGTAGCCACGCATTCATGTTCGTTCAATTGACAGCACTATTCAAGTAATTAGTATTGATCGGAACTGAGACTTAAATTTTGCAAAAGAACAACCACTTTCAACACACGAGAGGTGGCAAAAAAATTTGGAAAATTTTAAAACTTTCTGGAAGGATCAAAATCACTTTTGTAATTTAAAACAAAAGGGAGCCATGAGCTCAAACATCCACAAAAAGTAGTGTAACAACAATTTTAAATAGAACAACCCAAATATATACAAATCACGAACACAAATAGCACACAAAAGGTGAGCCTCACCCCATCACAAATAAAAACATATTTGTCCTCAAATGCAATTAAGATAGAATCCGAAAGTCAAAATAAAGAAAGACAGAGAAGGAGGTAAAGAGGGGATCCTGTCCAAGTAGTCACTCCATCTGTCTAGGCATCAGTGTCCATAGTGACTTCTAGAAGGACCAGCTCCACTGGATCTAGCAGCAGGAGCCTTTGCCAAGGAAGCTTGCACATCAGCGTCTATCATGATTTCGTCTGTCTCGGCTATGTCGTCCGTTGCAACCCCCTCCAACATCTCTTCGTCAGTCTCTTCCTCTAAGTCAAGATCGACTATATGTTTTGCTCTATCCCTATGTCCAGTGGTGGTCTGAGGCATCACAGGCATGTCTGAAATCCCCACTGTTCCAAAGATCATGGACACATCTGTGGACTTCAGGTGGTTTACATCTTTTCGCAGTTCAGCAATGAGAGCTTTTAAAGTTGTCACCTCATCTGTGGCCCCTTGGTTTTACTCACACACTGCTATCTTGGCCGCTAGGGCGTTAATGATAGTGCTCAGAGGTGTCACAGCATCAGCTAGGGCAATCTGGATCATGCTTAGAACAGAGGCCTCTAGACTGGCAGCCCGACGATCAGCAGAAAGGGCAAGTTGTCCCATCCGGAGTAGGGAATCCTGGGTGAGTAGAGGCGGAGAAATAGCAGCAATAGCATTAGGTCTGGGAGACCTTGCAGCAACGGAAGAATCTGGAGGCGCCTCTGCAGGTGATGATTATGTGTTTCTTTACTCCACCGATGATGCCTTCTTCTTTTCTGCTTGATCCTTAAGGCACTCATCTTCGATCTGATGGATATCAGTAGAGGTTGTAGGCATCATTTACACATCTTTATTTGCATCCCGAGGTACCCGAGCTTGTTTGCACAATGTTGTGATCAATACTAGAATAAAAGTGAGGTCTGGCTCTGCCTTGTGCGCATGAGTATCTCTGAAGCGATGATTTCTCCCAAATTTATCCGTGTTCTCTCTATGATGCAACCCAGGTAAGTTGCCTTGGCAAGGTGAAGAATCGACTCATTCTGGGATGGTATGATTGTGTTACTGATAAAACCAAACCAGAACCTTGTTGCTGTGTTTAGTTCTTTCTTTTCAATCGGAGCTCCTTCAGCCAACCATTTCGGAGTCTCGTCTGATATTAGTAGGGCTAACCACTTTTATATCTCATCCAGTTTCTTTGTTCTGATCAAGTGCTGGCAATGATCTCCAATATTTGTGGACATCCCCAAGATCATATTGATCACCTCACTATCGCGCTTCACCCTCCTACCTCTAACATACACATAGTCTACTTCTTTGAAGGTTGCTGCTAGTTGCTTTTTCTGGATGATTAGTTCACTATATGCACTATAGAATTCACTTACCCAGGTTGGAATATAAGGGCCGCGGGGATTGGTGAAAATTTGAAATTTATAGTATCTCATGCATTCCATTATCTCTGGGTGTCTGTCTATAACCCCTTCTGTGGACAGCCGCTTTTCCTCCAGAATTGTTCTCAGTCCTTCAGTTTTTACTCGATTCGTTGACTTATGCGGAAGACCCTGTATTGGAGGTGCTAATACCATTGCCTGCTCTGGAACTAGAGATGTAGGAGTGGTAGGCTGGGTATTCCTGATCCTGGATGGATCATTTAGCTTCTTAGTTCGCCGCTCAGCCCTCTGATCCATTAACAGATCATCCTCATCAGAACCCACATCCTCACTTTCAGATTAGCTGGGATCATTTCTGTAAAAGCCATCACTGTCAGTGCTTGCATCTGATAGTTCACGGATCTTATCATTGCCTTTGCATCTCCCACCAACTATGGAAAGTTTAGCAACCTTGCTTCTGGATGCAGTTGATTTTAATCCCTTTTTTTTATATTGGGGTGACCTGCTTCTTCTTGCAACTTTAGTTCTAGCCATTTCTACAAAGAATTTGGGAAGAAGTTAAATCAACTAAATCAAATTCATAGGGAAACAATTGCAGATAATCACGCTGAATAGATCGGCGTATCGCCTAATTGCTTTGGCGAGCAATTTTTTGTTCGCCGAAAGTTACAGTGCAATAAGGGAAAGGGTGCCGACCATGAGTGATCGAGGATACTTTCGGCGATTCGCCGAATGCTTTTGGCGATCTGAGATTTCTCGCCGAAAGCTACAGAATTCATATCTCAAGTATCATGAAATTAAGGGTGAGATGGGTCAATAGGCGAACCGCTGAGTGATTTGGCGAGCTCAACCTAGCTTGCCAATCGGCCCATCGTGCCTATTTCACATCTATTTTATCGATTTCAACCCACAACCCCCGAAAAAAAAATCAAAACATGCACTAGATCAATCAGGCTTACAGTTTTTCTTTATGCTCAACTAAAACAGTATGCAGGAGCACCTCATAAAATTTCATTCATGCTAAATCATCATAACGGGATTCCAACATTTAAAGTAGAAGGGTTGGATTAACAAATCAAAAGAGGTACTTGAATAGTCTAAAGTTGTCATAAAGACACCGTACACAACATGGGATGAAATTTGTTTGCAATGAGAGTATAATTATCACAATTAAATGCAGGGTTTTGAGGACTAACCTTTTAGGCAAATCAAGTTAAGACAGTGATGCTAGGCAGCAGATTAGTACAGATCCAAATGCTACTAAATCAGCTAGAATACTCAAGAGATACAAAAATCTTTGAAAATACTAAATAGGTGCGATTTTGCGAAAATTGAGGGTGAGAGAATTTGACAAAGGTTGAAAGTTAAACCCCATGGCCTTATACAAATTTAGATCTCACCCATTTGGCGACATTAGTTGCTTCCGATCCGCTACTCGGTGATTTGCCGAGTGTCTATCTACCTCACCGAGTTTTACAGGACCTTCAGTTAAGGTGAGGATCCGAACGGCGATCTTTGTCGGGGTCGCCAATTTAGTTGGCGATTTGCCATTTGAACCTGTGTAACTCATCCTGTACTTTTCACACACTTTTCATGCCCAATCCTACAAAATCAAGACACCTTTATTTTGATAATAACATACTATAAGCATTTAAGGGTTTTGGGTTGCCTCCCAAACAGCGCCTTAGTTAACGTTGTGGCACAACGTAAATCAGTACTCAAACTCCATTTTTGGGGTTAGCCTTGGTATCACCAGGCAATCCCCCATTTTGATTCGGGTGGAGATCAGGCGACGCACAACCCAAGAGGTTCTCTAGTAGCTGGATAGCTCTAGAATGAGACCAAATAATTCGCTTCATTCCTTCAATGTCTTCCTTCATTTCTTTCAGCTCTCTATCTTGCTCAGTCACCTTGTGGAGAATTATTGAGAACATTCCCTCAAGACTTTTAACCTCATTGTCCTTGAGACTTTTTCGCTCATGAGGAGGGAGGTATTTATCCTTCCTCTTACACTGGACCTCGATCTTCACCATCTTTTTTTCCAACTCATCCATCTGAGTCATTAGGGCGGCCAACATAAAGTCATTTTCTACTTCTTGATTCATCTCAGCCATTTGATTAAGCAGTTAAGCTGCTATCACATATGGTTGTTTCGCGATGCCTCCCGGAATCAGTTGTTTGACCAACCTATGTCGGGAATGTCATGATTTGGGCAGTGATTGATCAGTTCATTAAGCCTTGCCTATGATTTGTGGATCCGCTCACCCTCCTCTTGTTTGAAGGTGAGGATACGATCCCGGAACATCATTACCTCTAATGAGGGAAACTCCATTGGCTCCCGAGTATAGCTTGCCATGCTCATTCCCTCTGTTTGGATACAAACAAACCAACAAAACAAAACTAAAAATAAGGTTAGTAAACTACGACTAAGAAAGAGCAAAAATTCTACTAATCTAAGAATTTTCAAATAACACCATTCCCCGGCAGTGGCGCCATTTTGATGTTTGCATAATCAATGACACAACTTCCAATGAAAGTGTCTACGATCATGCAATACTATAATAACCCAACCAAGGGTTGGGGTCGAGTCCCAAGGGAGTGGTTTCGAGAATTAATAGAAATATAAAATTAAGTTCTAACTAGTCATAGCCAAAGATATTAAACATTAAAAATATTGTAAATTAAAGGGGGGACACAAGAGTGTCAAATATCGATTTGGGGGTTTTGTCACAAATATAGCAAAAAACAGTAAAAATAACAAAGAAATCTATGAATGAGAGGGTATTCTTGGGATGTGACTGCAATATATATTGATTCAAATCGTTGGGTACATGTTTTATATAGGAAATTTGCAAGATAATAGTGACTAGGCTAAGCTTTAGATGGAAATAAGTTCCCTCTCGGGAAACTTACCCGGTTTCAAATAGGTTCCTCGCGGACACCCATTTGCCGCATGAAGGCCAGCCTACACCTTACCCCACTCACTCTCTCGGGCTGAACCTCATGTTGACCCACTCCTTAGCCCATCAGTCTAGCGGTTTTGGTTTCGCGACCTCTCTCTCGAGCAAGCCGAAAACACATGGGTGGTTTTGTATTTGCAAATACAAACCCATTGAATTAAACTACAACCACTAGGTGAAATCACCATTAAAATACATCTAACCTATCAGCAAGCAAAACCCAACAACAATCTCAACACATATTTGCTAAATCACACCCCAAGAATGGGGGTTTTTAGCCACACATCAAGAGATAGAAATTTATACCTAAATGAGCTTGCAGTCAAATGGGTATGAAGATTTAAGTCTTGTTATAGGCCAAGAATGAAGAATCCAACAGACCCAAGTCCAAATCCTTGGAGATGAAACCCTCTTTTCTTCAAGTTTCCAAAACCCTCTCCAAACTCAGAGCAAAAATAAAGTACTAAAAATTATATTAAGAATCTGATATTGTCTAAACTATATTTAATCTATAACTCTCAACGAGTATTTATAGTTTTCAAAAATTTGTGTTGCGACGGATCATTCGGTGACATTAGTCGGAATCGCTGATCAATTTGGTGATTCGCCCTTTGGTGTAGTTCATCACCGTCTTGAACCATCCTTTGGCATCATCGTGCTCTGGGTCATTGGGCGATATAGTACTGCTTCGCAGAACTTCTCGACGACAAGCCGACTGCTCCCTTGTTCCGCCGACTTGATCTTTTCCTTCAAGCTCAGCACACTAGAACAAAAGGCGAAGTGAGACCCTTCGGCGATTCGCCAAGTGGACTCGGTGATCCTCAGGCCTTCATTTTCTCGTTCTTTTCAGCTTTTTCGTTCCTTTTTGTGAAGTAGTGTTCATGTTTTCCTTCAATCTTCAAATACCTGAAGCTTAAGGATTTTCATCAGATATTGAGATAAAATAAACATTTGAGGACACAATTTCTATTAAAATATAGCCCTAAATGAGTCCAATTTGTGGACTCATCACTCGTAGACCTTCTATGTGATATATTGTGGTCCTTTTAACTCTTATTATATTGGGAGAAAACCTCCGAGACATTTGCACTAAATTTCAGAGAAATCCTTAACAAGGAACTTGCGATAACTTTCACCAACTTTTATTACTAAACTTTCGTAACTTCAAAAATTACGATGTGAACAGTGAGAACTTAAAATATGACCCTTATCATTACTTATATATTTAATCACTTTTCATCTTGCCACAAATATACGAGTTAAGTTAGAGTTTCGAAAAGTCGGTGTGTTACATTCTTCCCCCCTTAGAAGCATTCGTCCTCGAATGAAAAATCAAAGCCACGCGGTTAAGTCCTTAGTAGTTGCCAAAATTTTGGCAAGTTTCCTCTATAGTCATGAATATCCAGGAACCTAAAATGTAGAAGATTCCAACCTAAGCACCTCACAGGACGATACAAATAGCTAAGAACAATAGCTTCGCAAAAATAGTACGAGCAAAATACAACAACAACAACAATAGTAATAAGCAACAATAAAAAGACTAAATGGGTATCTTACCTCAGTCTGCTAATCAAAATTGATATTGTTACCACTGTGGGATCTAAAACAGCTGAGGATAACTGGATCTCATGCCATCTTCGGCTTCCCACGTCACCTCTTCCCTATTCTTGTTCCTCTACATTACTTTAACAGAATCCACATCTTTTGTCCTCAACCTTACAACTGTTGTTTCCTCATAGGACAACTCCTTTGTGATCTGAACGTCTTTAACCGGGACAACCCGAGAAGGGTCTCCTATGCACTTTCATAGCATCGATATATGGAAGACTGGATGAACCGATTCTAGCCCTGATGGAAACTCTAATTCATAAGCCACTCGTCCTACCATACGAAGGATCCAATATGGCCCAATGAATCTTGGACTAAGCTTGCCCTTCTTTCAAAATCTAATAACACCCTTCATAGGTGAGATTTTTCAGAATACCCAGTCATCGACACAAAACTCTAAATCTCTTCGTCGCACATCTGAGTATGACTTTTGGCGACTTTGAGCAGTCAATAAATGTTCTCAAATGAGCTTAACCCGCTACATTGTCTATTGTACCAGGTCGTGTCCAACCAACCCTGACTTACCTACCTGAAACCAGCCAATACAGGATCTATATTTCCGACCGTACAAAGCCACATAAGGTGCCATCTTGATGCTAAAATGATAACTACTGTTATATCCAAACTCAATAAGAGGTAAGTGTTCATCCCAACTTCCATTGAAGTCCAGCATGCATGCCCGTTGCATGTCCTCAAGTGTTAAAATGGTGCATTCAGCTTAGCCATCTGTCTGAGGGTGAAATGATGTACTGAAATTAACTTGCGTCCCAGTCCTTTACGGAAAGACTTCCACAAGTTAGCGTTAAATTGTGCTCCTCTATCCGAGATAAGAGATACTGGGACGCCGTGGAACCTAACAATTTCTTGGATGTAAAGCCCTACATAGTCTTCGATTGTCAAAATAGTCTTGACCGGTAATAAGTGGGCTGATTTTATTAACCTATCAACAATTACCCAAATAGAGTCAAACTTACACCGCAATCGAGGTAACCCAGTAATAAAATCCATATTAATTACCTCTCACTTACATAAAGGAATGGCTATCTCTTGGACCAACCCATGAGGATTCTGGTGCTCAACCTTCATTTGTTGGTAGTTAGGACAGTGTGCCACAAACTCAACAACATCTCTCATCATCCCATGCCACCAATAGATTTCTTTAATATCATGCTACATCTTCGTCGATCGTGGGTGAATAGAATACCGGGAATGATGTGCCTCTGCCATAATATGTTGTGGAAGCCTTACCACATTTGGAACACAGAATCTACCTTTATATGTGAGGAATCCATCTCCTGCTATATCAAAGGCTAACGACTCATTATCATGAACTTTGCCTCTTAGCTACTCTAAGTAGGGATCCTTATGCTGTCGTGCCTTAACTTCTATGATTAAAAATGATACAATTGTGTTCTGAACTCTGACCCCACTACCACTTGCCTCTTCTAATATGTCTCTCAAGCTGGCTAATTGATGAAGTTCTCGATCCAATTCAAGCCTCTCAACACCTAAATATGATAAACTTCCCATTGACCTACGACTGAGGGCATCAGCTACCACATTTGCCTTCCCTTGATGATATAAAATATCTATGTCATAGTCTTTCAGTAACTCAAGCCATCTACGTTGTCTCAGATTTAATTCCTTCTGTCTAAAGATATACTGAAGGATCTTATGATCTATGAAAATGTCCACATGAATGCCATATAGATAATGTCTCTAGATCTTCAGTGCATTCATAACTACAGCTAACTCTAAATCGTGAGCTGGGTATTTCCTCTCATGCTCCCTCAACTGCCTTGAACCATATGCGAGCACCTTATTATGTTGTATCAGAACACGTCCTAACTCAATACTAGAAGCATCACAGTACACTGCATACCCATCTGAACCCTCTAAGAAGGCTAGGACTGGTGCTATTGTCAACCAGTCTTTCAGCTCCCGGAAACTATGCTCGCAAGCCTCAGTCCACTGAAACTTAACTGATTTTTGAGTCAGCTTTGTTAGTGGTTCTAAAATTGAAAAAAAAACCTCTCTACAAACCTTTTGTAGTACCCAGCTAACCCAAAGAAACTACGAACCTTTTTCGAAGTTGTGGGTCTAGGCAAAGTCTTCACAACCTCAATCTTTTGTGTATCAACCATAATGCCCGCATCTGATACAATACGGCCTAAGAAATCCACAGAGCTCAACCAGAACTCATACTTAGAGAACTTTGCATAAAGTTCCTGCTCTCGAAGAACCTGAAGGACTGCTCGCAAATGATCAGCATGCTCAGCTTTTGAATGCGAATACACCAAAATATCATCAATAAATACAATCACAAATATGTCTAGATACGGCCTGAATATGCTATTCATCAGGTCCATAAATATTGTCGGGGCATTGGTCAATCCATAAGACATCACCAAAAACTCAAAATGCCCATATCTAGTTCTAAAAGTTGTCTTCAGAATATCTATCTCCCGAACTCGTACCTAATGGTACCCTGATCTCAAACCAATCTTCGAGAAGTACTTAGCACCTTGTAGTTTATCAACCAAGTCATCGATCCTCGAAAGTGGATACATAATCTTTATAGTAGTCTTGTTCAGGTGTCGATAATCGATACACATGCTCAGTGAACCATCCCTTTTTCTAATAAATAATACTTGTGCATGCCATGGTGAAGCACTAGGCCTGATAAAGCCTTTATCCAGGAAAATCTTTCAGTTGATCCTTCAACTCCTTTAGCTCAACATGAGCCATTCTATAAGGAGGGATAGATATGGGTTGAGTAGCTGGTAGCATATTGAAAGAAAAATCAATTTTCCGTTCTAAAGGGATACCATGAAGATCATCTGGAAAATCATTAACTATCGGAATAGATGGGAGAATCGGTGGTCCTACATCCATATCCCGGACTCGAACAAGATGATAAATGCAACCCTTAGTAATCATCCTTCTGGCCTTAAGATAGGAAATAAACCTATCTTTTGGTGTTGCTGTATTTCATTTCCATTCTCGCACTGCCTGTCCTGAAAAATGAAATCTAACAATCTTTGTCTAGCACTCAACATTAGCATAACACGACGCTTGCCAGTCCATACCCATAATGACATCGAGATCGGCCATCTCTAACTCTACCAGGTCTACAGAGGTTTGACAGTCGATAATTTATACTATGCAGCCTCGAAAGACTCTATTGGCAATAATAGACTAACCAACTGGTGTAGACACAATGATTGGTTGATTTAATGACTCTTCTTCTATACACAACTTCCCCGCAATAATTCGAGTAACATAGGACATGGTAGAGCCTAGATCTATCAAAGCATAAACACAATGAGAACAAACAATCAATGTACCTGTCACAAGGTCAAGTGATAACTCTGAGTCCTGTCGGTCAGCTAGTGCTTACACACAATTCTAGCCATTACCAAAACTAGATGTTCCCCCTCTACCTCTACCTCTACCTACTGAAGTCTCAGGTCCACTCCCCGCAAAATATGCTGATAAGGAAGAACCTACTACTGACCCAATCGACTGACCCATACCACCTTGACCAATGGTCGTGTAAATCCTCCAGACATGCCCCTCCTACTCACAAGAATAACAATATGTGGACCTTACCTACATCTCCCAAAATGCATCCTACCGCATGTAGCACAACACGGCGGGCCTGACATGGCCTGTCTTGAAATCATCTGCTGCTGAGAGCCTGCTACCCGTGAACCCTCACCTGGACCTGACTATCCCTGATAATCAAGTCTACTACGTTAGAGCTGCAGTAGTGGAGGTCTGGGTGGCCTACTAGGATATCGAGATCTTGGACCACCGTGAAACTCTCCTTGTGAATTAGCATGCCTAGACCTCTTCTGTTGCTCTCTATCAACGCTCTCCCTTATATAATGTTGATACCGACGGTCTTCTATTCTTAGTGCAAAGGCCTAAATTCATGAGATATCCATATTATCATTTAGGGAACCGGTAGTACAAGCATCAATAAAGTTTGAATCAACCCCTCCCATAAATCTTCACACCCTGTCATGCATCGTATCAACAGAAGCTGGTGTATACCTAGCCAATGAATCAAATCTCAGGCCATACTCTCAGACATTAATGTTTCCCTGTCTAAGGTTTAGGAATTGATCTACCCGGGTATCCCAAATCTCTCAAGGCAGATAGTGATCTATTAAATATTCAGTAAAGCTGTCCCAAGAGGGTGGAGGTGCATCCTTCCCGCTGATCTCTCCCAACTCTCATAGCACAATACTGCAACATTACAAAGTTGAAATGCTACTAACTCAACTAACTCAGTCGATGAGGCATGCATGACCCTGAAGATCCTGTGAAGTTAATCAAAAAAATGCAGAGGGTCCTCCCTACAATATGTCCCTGTAAAATCAGGAGGACTCAAAGCTAGAAACTCTCAAACTCACAAATTTCCAAGACCTTCAGAAGGTCCGACAACTCCTGGCGCAACTGGCTGGCCCTGTGCAGCTACTAATTGTTCTAACATACATATTGCATTATTGAAATCATGATCAGAAGGAACATGAGAATTTGGAGGTAGTACTTCTGGTAGTATCGGGAATCCTGTAGACCTCAAAGGATCCTGAGTTGATGGAGAAGCTATAGCGGACTGAGAAAATGTGTCCTTCTGGGTATCACAATAGGTTGTGTCGGCCGATGGTACCTTGCAATTACCCTTACCTACAGCTCCTTCTAGCCTCTAGCTAGCGGCAGTTTGTCTTATGTCAGCCATCTCTATCTGTATACAAACATCAATCATAAGCTCAAAAACTCAACCATTAAGACACAACTCCATAGCATGAGGTGAGCAGAAGAAGGATAACCAATCTAACATGACATGTAGCTTCCTACTTATAAAATGTGGTGCATAACACATTTATAAAATAGTTTCTACTAGACACAACTTGCAGACTCTCTAGGACACGACGTTTCTCTGATACCAAGTTTGTCACGCCCCAAACTCAAGGGGCGTGACTGGAACTAATGCCAAAACTTGAGCCTGAGCCGACCCTGCTTAGACATTTTCTAATGGCACGGAAAAGCCACGTATAGTTAAGAAAACAAACAAGTATATCTCATCTTAAAAAATACGTCATTGGCCAGTAAAGCCCTTGTCAACAACCCTATAGAGAATATAACTACTCCCACGGTTCATATATAAGAAAACCAGCTAGCACATAAATCCCTTTTGGGCTATCGAGGCCACCATGATATCTACAAAAATGTAACCACTATATGGGTTGTTGATAAGTCCAAGAATTGGACTCATTTAGGGATTTGTTTTGATAGGCTTAGTGTCCTCAAATGCCTAATTTATGCTATAAACTGATGTTAAAGCCTTGACTTTCAGGTATGTAATTTAAGGAGCAAGGTAAGGACACTAACAGGCAAAAGGGAGCATAACAAGCTGAAGAAGTGAATAAAGGCAATCATGGTGATCACTAAGACCAATCGGCAACTCGCAGAGTAGCTTTTTAGCCCGCCAAAGGTTCCAGTGTGCCAGCCCTGAGGGAAGAAACCAAGTCAGCGACATGAATGGGCAGTCGGTGAATCGTCGATCAGTACAACGATAACAAAATGGATCACCCAAAGTTACAGGACTTGAGGATGCTGAGAATCAATGCATAATGGCGATGGAAGAGAGTAAATGGTGGATCGCCAAACCACTCGGTGAGCTCGACTTATCTCGCCTAATGACCTTTCAGGCCAAATTTTGGGCAACTATAAATTGAATTTTGAATTGTAAATTGGGTATCTTGCTATCATTGGAAAAGTTTTCTTTTGAGTTTTAGAGTTCCATTGTAAACTTTGAAGCATTTTGGAGGCTCAAACTTGAAGATTTGCCAGTGTGTTTTTGAATATAACTCTTGAAAAACATTTTAAAGGCTTGGAGACTATTACCCAGCTGATGGATAATCGAGTTGGTAATTGTTTTTATATTTTTATAATGTTTAGCGAAAACCCCAATTCTTGGGATGTGATTATGTGATTATCGGTTGAATTAACTTATGGGTATTGATTACTACTAATTTAAATGCTATATTGAAGTGGGTTTATTTATTAGTTGTATTTTAATCTATGAATTATGGTTGCAAATGCAGTTCTAATTTGGAGTTCTTAGGTTGCTTGAGAGAGAGAGGTTTCTGAACCAAAGCTTTTGATTAATGGTTTGTAGGAATTGGGTTGATGTGGGTTCAGCTCGAAAGAGTTAATCCTAAACCAAATCCTACTTATCTTGCTCGAGAGAGAGGATGTATTAAGGTTGTGGGTTGTTCTTATTTGTTAAGCTTGTTGATGTTCGAGAGAAATCACTTGAATCGAAGTAGTTATTTGGGAGAAAGCTACTCCAGTCATAGTCTAGCCTACCCATTAATATTTAGCTATTTATTAGTAGTTTCAATTACCCATATAGTGAAATTTTCCTATAATTGATCACATCCCGAGAATTCCTCTCTATATTGTTATTTCATTGTTGTTTGATTGTGTTATAGCTAATATTTGCAAACCAAAACCCCCCATCTAACATTTTTTGTCACCCCCTCTAACTTGTTTATTTGTTATTTCCCACAATTTCTATTCCTATAACTATTTAGACCACATTTGTACTTCATAACTGAGTTTGAACGCGAACCGCTCCCTGTGGTTTCGACCATAACTCTTTGTTGGGTTTTATACTTCTTAATGATCGTTTGCACCAAGAATTGGATGAGGTGTGCTTGAAACGTTAATCAAAATGGCGCTGCTGCAGGGGAGTGTTGTTGTTTAAAATTCTTTTATTGAAGTTGAATTGTAATATGTGTGGTTGTAGTTTAATCGACTTACTTTAGTGCTTGTTTTGTATTGCTTGTGTTGAACAGAGGAAGACATGAGCGTAAACGAGAGTAATGGTAGCCAAGTGGGCCACCAAGACGATATTGGGAACCTCAATAATGTAAATGACCCAATTCCATTGGATGGTGTGTGTGCAATACGTCTACCTCCAACTGAAGGGAATGTCGTCTTCCATGTTACAAACACAATGCTACAGCTCCTCCAAATGAAGGGATTATATGGAGGATTGGCTCACGAAGACCCACATGAGAATATTCAGAACTTCGTGGATGTTTGTGGTCCGTTTTCATTCAAGAACGTATCACAAGAATCAGTTTGTCTCAGGTTGTTCCCATTCTCTTTGATGAGTAAGGCTACTAAATGGTTGGCTGAGTTGCCAAGGGATTCCATCACCTCTTGGGAAGAGCTTACTACAGCATTCCATGTGAGATTCTTTCACCCGTCAAAGATGATGACCCTTAAGGATAGTATCCAATGTTTCAAGTGCTTGGAAGGTGAACCTATCCATGAGACATGGTAGAGGTTTAAGAAGTTGGTACTTCAATGTCCAACCCACGGGCTACCAAACCATATCTTGCCGCAGTACTTCTATAGGAGCCTTGCCTCGGTGAACAAAAGAATTGATGATTTAACATTTCAAGCACACCTCATCTAATTCTAGGTGTCAACCATCGTAAATCAGTATAAAACCCAACTAAATAAGTTGGGGTCGAATCCCATAGGGACTGGTACGTGTTTCAAATTCAAATAGGAAGTGCAAACGTGGTCTAATCAGCCATAGGAATATAAATTGTCAAAAAAGACATTAATTAAATAAAGGGGTGACAAGAATGTAAGATGGGGGTTTTGGTTTTGATTATCAACTACAAGCAGTCACAAAAACTTCGAACTAATAATAGGGAGAGTGATTCTTGGGATGTGATCGATTATAGGCAAATATAGGTATATGGGTAATTGAAACTACTAGTAAACAACTCAAAATCAGTGAGTAGGTTAGACTATAAGGGAGATAGCTTTCTCTCAAACAACTACCCCGAATCAGGTGAATTCTTTCGAACATCAACAAGCATGATAATAAAGAACAACCCACACCTTAATTCATCCATTCTTTCGAGTTAGATGGGTAGGATTGGGTTTAGGATTCACTCTCTCGAGCTAAACCCAGCTCAACCCAATACCCACAAATCATTAATCAAAAATCTTAGTTCTAAAACTTCCCTCTCGAGCAAGCCAAGAACACAAAGATAGAACTGTATTTGTAACTACAATTCATAAATTAATCCTCAATTAATGATTAAACTCGCTTCAAAACAACATTTAAACTAGTAATTAACAATACCCATAAACCAAAGCAACCCATAATCACATGATCACATCCCAAGAATTGCGATTTTAGCCAAACATCATAAAAGGGTAAAAACGATTACCAAATCGATTATCCATCAACTGGGTAAGAGATATTTAGTCTTTACAATGCTCAATTTGTAGGATATTCGAACCCCACTTCCAGAATCTCCAAATTGAATCTCTAAGGTTCTGCAAAAACTAAGAAAAACTTAAGAGAAAATTGTTTCAAACATGTATGATTATGTATCCAGATGTATCCAGATACTAAAGTAAATATTCAAAATCTAATTTATAGTTTCCAAAAATAAGCCACGAAGGACCATTTGGTGAAGTAAGTCGGGCTCGCCGAACCACTCGGCGATCTGCCCTTTGACCTCTTCCATCTCCTTTTCACCTTGTATTCAGCATCCTTGAGGTCTGTAACTTTGGGCGATATATCTTCGCTTCGCAAAATCACTCGGCGATTCATTGACTGCTCTTTTTCATCACCGACTTGGTTTCTTCCTTCAGGGTTTGGCACACTGGAACTTTAGGCGGTCATATGAGCCACTCGGCGACACGCCAAGTGCTCTTGGCGATCCTCAGGCTCGCCCTTCTTCATTTCTTCAGTTTGTTTTGTTCCTTTCTTCATGTAAGTGTCCTTGCTTTGTTCCTCAATCAATATACCTGAAAATCAAGGATTTAACATCAGTTTATGGTAAAAATTAAGCATTTTGAGGACACTAAATCTATATAAACAAATCCCCAAATGTGACCAAATCTAGGACTCATCAACACCCCCAACATAAACTTTTGCTTGTCCTCAAGTAAAACTGAAGTTCAGTAGTTCAAAGAGAATGTCTCAACCAATGCTACAAAAGAATCAACATGAATGCACACAATAAGACTCAAATTACTCATGCAATGATCAATTGCGCACTCAAAGATTCAAATTGTGACTCACAATTATCAAAGATGCTCAAGTTCATAATACTTGCTTCAAATGCAAGTTCAAGGTCAACAAAGGTACTCAAATGCCCTCATAACAAAGATGATTCCATATTCAAACATAATTTCTCAAAACTTTATAGTTTCGGAATCACATACGACTCTCACACTCACAAAGATGAACACATGCATGACTTCACCCATAGGATTGCCCTTATTTCCAATCAACATTTATTCAGCTCACTCAAGATCACAAAGGTCTTTCCAAGGCTTGTAACGGGTTGAGTGTAAAGGTATGGTCATTTAGGCACAGTGGCTTATACCTTCATGAAGTGTGGCCTGAACATCACTTTACTCCTTTACTTTAACATTTAAAACATGCTCATAATCCACCCCATTATTCAACTTCTTATGAATTACAGGACATCCCATTTCTTTTGCAATTTTCATCACTTTATTGCACAAACATTTTCTTTCTTTTTCTTTTGCTTTTCTTCTCTTTTCTTTTCTCTTTTTTTTATATGGAGGGGTTCAATCATTTTCAAAACCATTCTCAAAGGGGGATTTCTCACACTTCTCGATTTTCCTTCTCTTTACACCACACCCCCAACTTAAGCTTTTGGCCTAAGTTGGCTATTCAAACAAACCACACTTCATAAGAGTTATGGATGAATGGTTAAAGAGGGACCACAATTGTTCAAGTTTCTTCCAATAAAAGGATAAGGCTCAAGGGGGTTCAAGCAAGGTTCACATATCTCACAAGGTTGGCCACAAAAGAGGTATATTCTCAAATTGTTGCACTCTTTAAAATTGTTGCCTAAGATCATTTCAAGTGCTTGCATCACTTAGTCAACCAGACCAACGGGGCAAATTCTAGGTGTCATCACACAATGTTCAAAGTAAGCTCATCACACAAGGCATTGACACCAATATCAAACAAGACTCCACACTTTCTAGCTAGTGTGCAATGTTCATCATAAGAGACTCATTCGATAACTGGCTAGTTACAATGAGATGCTAAAAGTTTACACATTGTCTATGCAACTTTATTGGCCTCATCGTAGCACATTTATTTCGTTCAATTAAGAGCACTATTCAAGTCATCAGTATTGATCATAACCGATACTCTAATACGCAAAAGAATAGCCACATTCACCAACAATAGAGGTGTCACAATTTTTCAAAATAGGTCAAAAACCATTTCCATTCAAAACAAGGAGCCAAAGCTCAAATATCCACAAGACAAGATCAAAACACAAAACCCAACATATACAAACATCACAAGAGGTAGGTATGGAAATACCTCACCCCACCCACAAAAGAAAAGTAGTTGCCCTCAATGCAACTAAAAACATCAAAATCAATAAAAACAACTGAGAGAGAGGTAAAGATATCATCCTGCCAGGCTAAGCCTGGGGTGAAGTCTGCATCGCAGTCACTCCATATATCGGGGCATCAATGCCCGATATCACACTCTGGTCTTAGGCATCAGTGCCCGGGGTCGCATCAGCACTGGCTCCACTAGAGGCTGCCATCAAAGCCTCTCTCAACGAAGTCTGAATGGCTAAATGCACCATAGCCTCTTCAACCTCAATCAGGCCCTCATATGTAGTCTCCTCAAGAACACTGAGTTGCACCTCATTAGTCTCAACCTCGGACTCTGCAGCCACATCATCAGCTCTAACCTCATCTCAGGTGGTAGCTGGAGGCACATTAGAATAAGCTGGCATATTTGTGTCTAGGTCATCAGGGATCTCCGCGGTCCTAAAAATCATTGACATATCTATGGACTTCAGCTGGTCCACATCCTTTTTCAACTCTGCAATTGCGACCTTTAGGATTGTCACCTCCTGAGTGGCTCTCTGACCTCTCTCACACACCGCTACCCTTACTGTGAGGGCATCAATAGACTACCTAAGAGGTGTTAAAACAGTGGTAAGAGCTCTCTCAATCATCCCAGGGACTATAGCCTCTAGCCTAGAGGCACGCACATCAGTAGAATGGGCTAGATGCCCTATCCGTAGTAGCATGGCATGAGTGAGTGGAGGTTGGGATACAGCAGAACTAGCAGAAGACTTAGGAGGCAGGGGAGCGGTAGAAGAGCTCGGAGTCATAGAAGGGGAAGAGCTAGAAATACATGAAGTCCCAATGGCCAGAGTAGGCAATACTGCCTCCGAAGGTAGTGTCTCAATGTCAACAGCCGATGATATATCCACCGGGGCTGCCCTCTTCTTCTCAGCCTCATCCTTCAAGTACTCGGCCTTAATACGCTGGATGTTAGTCGAGAAAGTGGGAATCAGTTCCATATCATTCTTCTCATCACATGGCACACGGGCTCATCTGCACAACTCAGTGATCAACACCAAAAAAGGGAGGGATGTCTGGTGCTGCCTGGCCCTCATGGCCATCTCTTGTCTAATGATCATACCTAAATTGAGGCTCTTCTCAGCAATGATAGAGCCAAGACAGGCATGATTGTGCTACTGATGAAGCCAAACCGGTACCTCGCCGCCACATTTAGATCTTTCTTCCCTATGGCCACTCCGGCCTCAATCCACCTAGGAGTACCGTCTGAAAGGAGAGGAGCCAGCCAACTTTTCATGTCCTCCAATGAATTTCTCTTGATCATGCACAGATAGTCATCTGCAGTATTCTTTGTGCACTCCAATACTGCGTTGATATCATCACTATCACACTTTACTTTTCTTCCCCTGACAACTACATAGTCTACTGGTTTGAAGGCAGCAGCCTTCCTCTTTCCTTGTGATACTAGGGCTCCATAGGCCATGTAAAACTCCTAGACCCAATTAGGAATGTACGGGCCCCGAGGTTAAGTAAAAATCTCAAACTTGTGGACTTTAGGGTATGCCATATTTTTGGGTATTGATCTATCACACCATTTATAAACAACCTCTTCTCCTCAATAATAGTCCTCAGTCCGTCGGCCTTTAGTCTGTTGAGAGACCGGGGAAGAGGACCCTGTGTAGGTGGTGCTGGGACCACAGCCTGATCGGAGGAGGAGGAGTGGTCTGAGGCACCTGGATCCTAGATGGATCATGCATCCTCTTGGAGCGCATTATAGCTCTCCGGGCCAATAGCAACTGATCATCCTCAGGCTCAGAGATGACAGCCTGAAGATCCTGGTGTTCCCCCTCACTTTCAGATGTGGTGAGGTGAGTCGCGTACACTCCTTCACTATGAAAGCTGACCTCCGATGATGCAGTTGCGGGCGCCTTGCCCTTTCCTTCGCATTTCCCACCAGTAATAGGAAGTTTGGTTTCCTTAGCTTTGGATGTTGATGCATCCTCATTTATGGTGATCCCTTTTGCCCGTTTGCGGAGCGGTATGTCTCATCCTGGTACTTTGGGTCTAGCCATATCTGCAAAACACATCAAAAAGAGTTAGAAATAATTCAAGAAAATTAGCAGAATTCAAGTTGCAGAAAGAATCTCCGAACAAGTCGGTGAGTCGCCGAGTCATTTTAGCGAGCAAGATCGAGCTCGGCGAAAGAACTGGCCTGAAAAATTCCTAGAAAAATGGCAAGTCAGCGGTGCTCAGGGACTTTTGGCGAATCGCCGACATCACTCGGCAAGCCTAGACTAGCCCACCAAATATTACAGTATGTTTTAGGGGTTCGGTAAAATTGGTGAGCACAGGCTTCCCGCTAAAAGTTACAGATTAACTAGACAAATTTTGAAATTAAGGGCGATCAAGGAAGACGTTCGGCGAGCTCGACCCAGCTCGCCAAATTGTCCAACGTTCCAAATTTCAACCCCGATTCCCAAAATCAAGCCCGCAGCCCTCGAAATCAAAATCAAACACACACACTATGCAATTCATACAAGACCCATGACTCTGGGGTACTCAGACTTCCCCCGATTTTGCCAAAATTGGCCATTTGATGACTTTTGTCCTTAAGAATGACGTCAATCGCTCCATCATTGGGAAAATTACGTCATTTGGCTAAATTAGAGGTTACTCAAACTTCACCCAACTAGACCCAACATAAAATAATCACAACACAACAATTTAGAATCAATTTTAATGCATTCGAAACAAGAAATAGGCGAACCAACACATCAAACACAATTTAAGCATAGACACAACACAAATCAACGCATATTCATCAAAAGCATTCGACTTCAACCACTAATCGAGAGTTCGTAGTTTAGAAAACCAACCTCATTGCCAAATTTAGAATTTGATACGCTAGGCTTTAATGTAATCCAAATCCAAGCACAAGATCAAACACACAAATGAAGAAAAATAGGAAAATAAGGGAAAGTAATGAAGATCTCGAGTGCGGGTGAGAGTTAACGGGGCTAGAAATGAGAAAATATGAAAGATTTTGAAATTTTAAACCGTTTGGCCTTTTAAAACATTTATGTTCGCGGTTCTTTCGACGGTATTAGTCGACCATACCAAACCACTCATGGATGCACCGAGTGGTGACTTACCTTGCCGAGTTTTACAGGACTTCCAATCAATTTGCGGGTCCAAACGGCAGACAAAATCGTGCTCGCCAACCTTTTCGGCAAGTCGCCGATTCAGCAATTAGTCCACCGAGTTTTACAGACTTCCACTTCATGTTTTGTGGGTCCAACGGTGGTCCAAGTCGGGCTCGCTGACCTCTTCAGTGAGTCGCCGAATGGACTCTTAGATCGCCAACCTACATATTCTCAAACACATTCCACATCTCAACCTGCACAATCAACATCCGTTATTCAAAATCAAACTTAAAGCATAATAAACTTTGGTTGCTTCTGAAGAAGCGCCTTAGTTAACGTCGTGGCACGACGCAACTACCCATTCAAACTTCATTCTTAAGGTTTGCCATAGTATCACTAGGCAACTCCTCTTGTTGTCTTGGGTTCAAATGAGACGAAATTTGACCCATTTGGGTCTCCAACTGCTTGATATAGACTGAGTAAGAGGTCACCGTCTAATTGAGAGTCGAGACATCTATTTTTATCTCTTTCAAAACTTTGTTGTACTCTTCGATTTTGTTGAGAATGCGTGAGAGCATATCTTCTGTCTAGCCACTGTCAGAGTCCTTGGGCTTTCGACACTCATGGAGAGAAACATACATATCCTTCTCCCCCTCTCTATTCCATCCTTGGTTGCCTCCATACCTTGAGTATTTTGCACGATAAATTCCTCCTTGATTGGCTAGGAAGTTTACTTCCTTATTATACAACGCTTCAATTTCCAGGACATTTTTGGCCAAGATATCCAGCTGGATCATCATTTTGGCCATGTTCTAGTCTCTCTCTTGATCCTTTATGATTTGTTCTTTCATCATTTAATAAGTGAGAGAAGAGACTTGGTCTTCACGAGTATACCATGCCCTGTTTATCTTTGTCATGCAATCAAGGAGTTGGGACGCTATTGCATAGGCTGTCACATTATACCACCCGAAGAAAGTTGGTCAACCACTCCTCTGTTTACCGAATCAAGACCTCTATAGAAAACTTCCAGCAGCACCTTATCTGGAAGCCCATGAGTTGGGCAGTGCAGCACCAGCTTCTTAAACCTCAGCCACGTCTCGTGGATTGGCTCACTCTCCAAGCGCTTGAAACTTTGGATACCATCCCTAAGTATCATCATCTTCGATTGAGTAAAATATCTCACTTGGAACATTGTGATCAGATCAATCCAAGAGGTGATAGAATCTCTTGGCAACTTAGCCAACCACTTACTTGCCTCTCCCATCAGAGAAAATAGGAATCACCTCAGCCAGACTGATTCTTGTTATATGTTCCTAAATGAGAACGGTCCACAAACATCAACAAAATTTCTAATATGCTCATGGGATCCTCATGAGCTAGCCCCCCACATAAAGTCTTCAGTTGTAGGAGCTGAAGCATGGTGTTTGAGATGTGAAACACAATATTCCCTTCAGCTGGAGGAAAATGAATGGCCCCAACACCACCCATTTGGACTGGGTTATTGACATCTTTAAGGTTTCTGACATTATCTTGGTGGCCCACTTGGCTACCATTACTACCGTTCACGCTCATTTACTCCTATGTTTTAACAAGCAACACAACACCAAAAATAAAAGTACTAGATTCAACTATAACTAAAAAGAACACAATTCAACTTCACCAAAATAATTTAAAACAACACCACTCCCTGGCAGCGGTGCCATTTTGATTTAATGTTTCAACCACACCTCATCCAATTCTAAGTGTCAACGATCGTAAATCAGTATAAAACCCAACTAAATGAGTTGGGGTTGAATCCCACAGGGAGCGGTACGTGTTTCAAATTCAAATAGGAAGTGCAAATGTGGTCTAATCAGCCATAGGAATAGAAATTGTTGAAAAAGACATTAATTAAATAAAGGGGTGACACGAATGTCAGATGGGGGTTTTGGTTTTGATTATCAACTACAAGCAGTCAAAAAAACTTCAAACTAACAATAGGGAGAGATTCTCAGGATGTGATCTGTTATAGGCAAATATAGGTATATGGGTAATTGAAACTACAAGTAAATAACTAAAAATCAGTGAGTAGGCTAGACTATAAGAGCGATAGCTTTATCTCAAACAACTACCCCGAATCAGGTGATTTCTTTCGAACATCAACAAGCATGACAATGAAGAACATCCCACACCTTAATCATCCACTCTTTCGAGCTAGATGGGTAGATTGGGTTTAGGATTCACTCTCTCGAGCTAAACCCAGATCAACCCAATACCCACAAATTATTGATCAAAAATCTTAGTTCTAAAACTTCTCTCTCGAGCAAGCCAAGAACACAAAGATAGAATTGTATTTGCAAATACAATTCATAAATTAATCCTCAATTAATGATTAAACTCACTTCAAAACAACATTTAAACTAGTAATTAACAATACCCATAAACTCATTCAACACATGATCGCACCCCAAGAATTGGGGTTTTAGCCAAACATCATAAATCAATTATCCATCAACTGGGTAAGAGAGATTATTGTTTACAATGCTCAATTTGCAGGATATTTGAAACCCACTTCCATAATCTCCAAATTGAATCTCTAAGGTTCTTCAAAAACTAAGAAAAAATTAAGAGAAAATTGTTTCAAAAAAATGTATCAATATGTATCCAGATGTATATATATACTAAATTAAATGTTCAAAATCTAATTTATAGTTACCAAAAATAAGCCACGAAGGAACATTCGGTGAATTAAGTTGGGCTCACCGAACCACTCGGCGAGCCGCCCTTTGACCTCGTCCATCGCCTTTTTGCCTTTGCATTCAGCATCCTCGAGGTCTGTAACTTTGGGTGATCTATCTTTGCTTCAGCGAACCGCTCGGTGATTCACCGACTGCTCATTTTCATCACCGACTTAGTTTCTTCCTTCAGGGCTTGGCACACTGGAACTTTAGGCGGTCAGATAAGCCACTCGGCAACACGCCAAGTGCTCTTGGCAATCCTCAGGCTCGCCCTTCTTCATTTATTCAGTTTTTTTTGTTTCTTTCTGCCTGTTAGTGTCCTTGTTTTGTTCCTCAATCCATATACCTGAAAATCAAGGATTTAACATCAGTTTATGGCACAAATTAAGCATTTGAGAACACTAATCTATATAAACAAAGCCCCAAATGATCCAAATCTAGGACTCATCAGTTGCTGATCAACTTGTTCCCAGAGGTATAATTCAACAGCCATATGAAGTAGCGTCTCAGCTCCTTGATGGCATGACAAAGATCAATAGGGCATGGTACACTCGTGAAGACCAAGTCTCTCCTCACTTTTAGAATGACAAAAGAGCAGATCGAAAAGGATTAAGAGAGAGACCAAAACATGGCCAAAATGATGACCTAACTGGATCTATTGGTGAAAAATGTTATGGGTAGTGGTATGAAAAGTGTTAATGTTGTGGGTGTTGGTGGAGTAAACCCTGAAGAAGCTCAGTTTTAAGTATTGTACAATGAGGAAGTGAAGTTCCTAGCTAATCAAGGAGGAGGTTATCATTCAAACTATCCAAGGCAGGGTAGAAATCTGGGTTGGAACAGAGATGAGGGATGGAGAGACCATGAGAGAGAATGGCTTGATGGTAACACCACTTGGAAGGAATGAGAGGGGGAAAAGGACAGGTACATCCCGCCCCATGAGCAACAAAAGTTGAATGAGTCTAAAAATGTCTGTACGGAAGACATGCTCTCACGTATTCTCAACAAAGTTGAAGGATCGGCCAAAGTGTTGAAAGATATGAAGGAGGATGTCTCTACACTTAATTAGATGGTTACCTCCCATTCCATGTCAATCAATTAGTTGAAGACCCAAATGGGTCAAATTTCTTCTCATTTGAATCCAAGCCCAAAAGGGGGCCTACCAAGTGATACCTTGGCAAACCCCAAAAATGAAGCTTAAATTGGTATTTTCATCATGCCACGATGTTAACTAAGGCTCTTCTTGGGAGGAAACCCATGTTTTTAATGCTTTAGTTTTTTTATTTTTGAATAATGGGTGTTGATTGTGTAGGTTGAAAAGTGAAAAGTGTTGGAAAAAGGGTAGTTTCGCGAGCCAAAGTCCCTTCGGTGACACGCCAAACAGGTCGGCGAGCCCCGACTTGGACCTCCATTGGAACCACCAAGCTTAAACGGGAACTTTGTAAAACTCTGTGGGCTACATGCTCAATCGGCGACTCACTGAACAGGTTGGCGAGCCCGACTTTGTCCGGCGTTTGAACCCCCAAATTATTGGGAGTCCTGTAAAATTCAGTGAGGTAAAATACCACTCGGCACATCACCGAGTGGTTCAGTGAGCACGACTTACTCCGTCAAAGATGTCGTGAACTGAAACATTTTAAAAGCCAAACGGTTTAAAATTTCAAAATCCTTCATCTTCTCCTATTTTTAACTCTCGTACCCTCTCACCCAACTTTAGAACTTGCCTATTTTCTTTTTTTTACCCGCTCATTTTATGAAATCGTTGCTCGAAATTATGGAACTTTACCGCCTAGCTATACAACTCTTGAATTCGGCATTAAGGTTGGTTTTCCGAACCCCATACTTTAATTGTGTGGTTGAAATCAAATGCAATAGGTAAAATTGTTGTTGCTTTGTGTTGGGTAACTGCTATAATCGTGTTTAATTGTTTGATTACCTGTAATGAATTAAAATGTGTGCTTAAATGCCTTAAATTGATCGATTCTCATGTTCTTGCTTGTAAAATTGAGTCTAAATTGTTGGGTTGCGGTGCTAATGTGTTGGGTCTAGTGGGGTGAAGTCTAAGTAACCTCAAATTGTGCTAAATGACATAATTTACCCAATGATGGAGCGTTTGACGTCATTCTTAAGGGAAAAAATTGTCAAATTGCCAGACAGATGGAGTGGCTAAGATGCAGGCTTCACCCAAGGCTTAGCCTGGCAGGATGATTTTTCCCCTCCCTCTATATTGCTTTTTATACACTGTTTTTGCTTTAGTTGCATTTGAGGACACCTGCTTATTTCTCTGGGTGGGGTGTGGTATTTCCATACCGACCTCTTGTGATAGTGATTTTGTTTTGATGATATGTTTTGTGAATATTGGGCTGTGAAAATTGGGCTTATTTGGTTTATTTATATATCTTGGTTTTGATATTGCGGATGTTTTAGCTTGTGGCCCATTGTTTTGAATGAAAATGGTTTTGAACCTAATTTTAAAAAAAATTCCACCTCTTTTGTGTGTAATTGTGGTTGTTCTAGTGCAAATTTGAATGTCGATTGTGGTCAATACCAATGACTTGGATAGTGCTCATAATTGAACAAAATGATTGTGTGGCTACGATGAGGCAAACAAAGTTACATAGGCAATATGTGAACTTTTAGCATCTCGTTGTGACTAGCCGGTTGTCAAAGGAGTCTCTTGTGATGAACATTGCACGCTAGCTAAAAAGTGTGGAGTCTTGTTTGATATTGGTACCAATGCCTTATGTGATGATATTACTTTGAACATTGTGTGTGATAACACCTAGAATTTGCCTCGTTGGTCCAGTTGATTGAGTAGTGCAAGCACTTGAAATGATCTTAGGCAAGAATTTTAAACAGTGAACCAACTTGACAGTATACCTCTTTTGTGGCCAACCTTGTGAGATGTGTGAACCTTGCTTGGCACCTTTTGAGCCTTACCCATTTTCTAGGAAGAAACTTGAGAAATTATGACCTCTCTTTATACATTCACCCATAACTTTCATGAAGTATGGTTTGTTTGAATAGCCAACTTAGGCCAAAAGCCTAAGTTGGGGGTGTGGTGAAAAAAGAAGAAAAGTCAAGAAGTGTGAGAAATCCCCCTTTTGTGTGACTGCTTTGAAAAAGATAAAAACCCTCCATGTAAAAAAAAGAATGAAAAAGAAGAAAGAAGAGAAAGAGACCGAAAAAACTTGGGAAATAAAGTAGTGAAAACTGCAAAAGAAATGGGGTATCCGTTGGTTCATATGAAATTGAATAATGGGGTGGATTATGAGCATGTTTGAAATGTTAAAGAAAAGGTGGAAAGTGATGTTCAAACCATACTTCATGAAGGTAGAAGCCACTAAGCCTAAATGATCATACATTTACACTCAGCCCCGTTACAAGCCTTGAAAAGACCTTTGTGATCTTGAGTGAGCTGAAACGAATGTTGATTGGAAAATAAGTGCAAACCTATGGGTGAAGTCATGCATGTGTTCATCTTTGTGAGTGTGAGAGTTGTATGTTATTCCGGAACTTTAAATTGTTGAGAAATTTTGTGTGAATATGGAATCATCTTTGTTGTGAGGGCATTTGAGTACTTTTGTTGAGCTTAAACTTGCATTTGAAACAAGTACTGTGAATTTGAGCATCTTTGATAATGGTGAGTCACAATTTGAATATTTGAGTGCACAATTGGGCATTGTATGTGTATTTTGAACTTTTTATGTGCATTCATGTTGCGTCTTATGTAACACTACTTGAGACATCCCTATTGAACTGTTGATCTTGAGTTTTACTTGAGGACAAGCAAAAGTTTAAGTTGGGTATTGATGAGTCCGAGAATTGGACTCATTTAGGGCTTTGTTTTGATAGTTTTAGTGTCCTCAAATGCTTAATTTATGCTATAAACTGATGTTAAAGCCTTGATTTTCATGTATGTGAGCTAACGAGCAAGGTAAGGACACTAACAAGCAAAAAGGAGCATAAAAAGCTGAAGTAGTGAAGAAAGGTGATCCTGGTGATCGCCAAGACCACTCGACGACTCGTCGAGTGGCTCTTCAGCCTGCCTAAAGTTCCAATGTGCCAGCCCTGAGGGAAGAAACCAAGTCGGAGACAGGAATGGGGAGTCGGTGGATCGCCAATTAGTTATCCATTGACAAAATGGATGACCCAAAGTTACAGAACTTGAACCACTCAGCGAGCCCGACTTATCTCGCCTAATGGCCTTTCAGGACAAATTTTGGGCAACTATAAATTGAATTTTGAACTGTAAATTGAGTATCTTGCTATCATTTAAAAAGTTTTCTTTTGAGTCTTAGAGTTCCATTGTATAATTTGAAGCTTTTTGGAGGCTCAAACTTGAAGATTTACAAGTGGGTTTTTGAATTTAACTCTTGAAAAACATTGTAAAGGCTTGGAGACTATTACCGAGCTGATGGATAATCGAGTTGCTAATTGTTTTTATCTTTTTATAATGTTTAGCTAAAACCCCAATAGTTGGGGTGTGATTATGTGATTATGGATTGAATTAGCTTATGGGTATTGAATATTGCTAATTTAAATGTTATATTGAAGTGGGTTTATTCATTAGTTGTGTTTTAATCTATGAATTGTAGTTGCAAATAAAGTTCAAATTTCGAGTACTTAGGTTGCTTGAGAGAGAGGTTTTGAACCAAAACTTTTGATTAATGGTTTGTAGGTATTGGGTTGATGTGGGTTTAGCTCGAAAGAGTGAATCCTAAACCAAATTCTACCCATCTTGCTCAAGAGAGCTGATGTATTAAGGTTGTGGGTTGTTCTTATTTGTTAAGCTTGTTGATGTTCGAGAGAAATCACTTGAATCGAAGTAGTTGTTCGAGAGAAAGCTATTTCAATCATAGTCCAGCCTACCCACTGATATTTAGCTATTTATTAGTAGTTTCAATTACCAATAAAGTGAAATTTTCCTAGAATCGATCACATCTCGAGAATTCCTCTCTATATTGTTATTTCATTGTTGTTTGATTGTGTTATAGCTGATAATTGCAAACCAAAAGCCCCCATCTGAAATTTGTTGTCACCCCGTTTGACTTGTTTATTTGTTATTTTCGACAATTTCTATTCGTATAACTATTTAGACCATATTTGTACTTCATAACTAAATTTGAACATGTATCGCTCCCTGTGGGTTCGACCCCAACTCTTTGTTGGATTTTATACTGCTTAACGATCGTTTGCACCTAGAATTGGATGAGGTGTGCTTGAAATGTTAATTAGGTTTCAAGCCACCATTATCTCTATACAAAAATGAAGAAATACTATGTATCAAGACAATAAACCAAACCATCACTAAACTTCAGCCAACATGGATTATAACGTGGCTATACAACCTAACACACTAGTCTGCAAGCCTCCAAGAGTAGTAAAGCTTTGTCGGGACAGGGCCCCGACATACCTAAAAACTATATACAATAAAATCCAATAAACCTTTAAACTCTGGCAGCTTCGGAGGAAAGGGGCTAGCCAACCTACTGGAACTCAACCGCATTGTTGGGAGGTCTATCGAGTCGTCAGGACCTGCAAGCACGAATGCAGCCCCCCCCCCTAAGAAATGGGGCGTTAGTACGAAACAATGCACCGAGTATGAAAGGTTAATAGACTAAATGAGCAAGTATCAAAATATACCAAAAGAAATCAGGTCAGGACATCAAAATTAAGATAAGCATGATAACCCACTACTGAATCTAAACATACAAATATAATCAAACATCAACCTAACTAATCCCCCATAAGCTCGGCAAGTACAAACACCATACTACCTACCTAGGCCCTTATAAGCCCAAAAGGTGTCAAATCAATCTACATACCCATATCGCTAGCCCCTTGTCTTTGTAAGAAGTCACACAGCCCTTTCAGGCAACAATATAGCCCCGTAGGTAGCGCATAGACCTCTTAGGCAACGACATAGCTCTGTAGGGTGCACAAAGCCCTATTTTGCATCAACATAGCCCCGTCGGCAACACATAGCCCTCTTTAGCGTCGAAATAACCCCGTAGGTGACACATAACACTCTTCGGCATCAATATAGCCCTGTAGGCAACACATATCCCTTTTTAGGCAATAATATAGTACTCTTAGACAACATCATAGCCCCCGTAGGCAGTTCATAGCTCAGCAGCTCACCATAATATCACCAAGGGCGATAACAAACAATTCAATATGCTAAAGGAGAGCAATTTAGCTATAAACAATATATATGAATAGTCTTCAAGTCGTTCCTAACGTAGGGGCGTTCTTAACAGATTATGAGTCCCTAAAACGAGGATTTATTTCCACTCAATCAGCCAACCACTCACAATTATAACTATGAGATCACCAACATTAACAACCCTATTATATCACTCCCAAGCTTTAAGGAAACATGCCGAACGAAGGCAATATCCTTAACATACCTTTTTATTTATAGTTTATGTTGAATAATACCTCTGTCCGCACCACTACAACACTAAAAAAGAGGCTGAACTCAATCAATAATAAAGGACAAGAATTACTACGCCAATTCGACAATCGATACAGATTCTTATCGTATATTACTATTTGAGACCTAAGGCATCCATAAATTGATAAAAATTGGTTCCTACTTGTCTTTACACGCCCAGAGAACCTAAATAAGCTCAAACCACTGAAAACCCCTGCTGCTACAACCTCAACGGAGCTACACTGCACAATTCACCATGAAAACTATACCAAAACAGCGAGCTCACGACATAGGGAAATTTTTTATAAAGAGCGAAGAAGAGATCATGAATACACAAGGATGATTTGAGGAGTTATTCTTTGATTTTTGTAGGTTTCTTACAAGCCGGAATGAAAAAAAATGAAGAAAATGGTATTTTATAAGATTCCGCAGACCTAGGGGACCCACTAGCCGCCTCTGCTGCGCAGTCAGTAAAAAAGGTGAACATCTCTCTATTCTGATGTCGTATGAATGAACGGTTTGATTTGTTTGAAACTAGACTCATAGACCTTTGATCTGATATATTGTGGGACCTCTAACTCTTCTTATATTAGGAGAAAACCTCCGAGACATTTGCACTAAATTTCAGAGAAATCCTTAAAAAGGAACTTTCGATAACTTCCGCCAACTTTTGTTACTAAACTCGCTTAACTACAAAATTTAAGATGTGAACCTTGAAAACATAAAATATGACCCACATCATTAATTATATATTAATCACTCTTCATATTGCCACGAAGATACGAGTTAAGTTAGAGTTTTGAAAAGTTAGGGTGTTGCAAGGATGTAGGCTCGGGTCGTGACAAACTTGGTATCAGAGCACATGGTTCAAGTGTCCTAGGGTTTCTATGAAGCCGTGTCAGTGGGATCTTATTTATGGTTGTGAGGGCCCCACTTCTATAAATGAGGGACTACAGACATTTAAGAAATGTTTCCCTCTTTTCATACTCTAAATCGTGCAATAGAGTTGTTTCATAAGAAACCTATTCAAACTCATGCGTTACTCAGATACATTTGACTACCCCTCATACTCAAGGTAGTTGAAAAGCAAAGTCAGTCATTATCGATGAGTTACTCTCAGCAAAAATCTTGAGAAAGTCATGAGACTATAGAGGGGCTTAAGAGAATCCCATGAGTGAGCTTAAGTGTTAAGATTCAAAAGAATTCACTCTTATTCATATGATCATGTGTTCAAGCTAAAAGTGAGATGTACTCTTTTCTCTAAACCTTGTTTCAGTTGAGACCCTTATGCAAAAGTGTATTTTGGAGCTTGGGTAGTATTTTCACCCGAAAAGATAGTATTAGTTATGAGATTATAAGTAGTAGTAGTAAGAGTCCCCAAAGTTAGAAGAATGTATGCAGAGGTTCAGTAATCTAAGAAAGGGAGATAGTGATGAGGCAAATTATGCTATGATAGTCATGTACCCAGTAGGTTATTAATGAGGAGTTCTCCCTTATGGGTATACTAAGAAGTAATAATTTTGTATAGAATTCATGATAGAAGGTAGAGGAATAGCTACTAGTTAGGATGAGTTAGAGTATACTTTAACTAGAAAGGAGGTTATGATGATATGTCATTGTGTTAGTAATGACCAACTGTAGGTATTGACTAGAAGAGCAGGAGTATTCATAAGGGGATTGCTCTAAGCTAGGCTTATGATTTTTAGGGGAAAGCCCATAATATTCAAAGGGTTATAGAACTAATTTGTCAATGATGTATAGTGAATGGGTAAATAGCACTTAAGTCGTGAAATAGAATGTGACGATAATTCGTAAGTATGTAGACAGAGAGATAAAGATTGACCACTTGTCATGAGATTTTAGTGGGCGAGTGTTTCTTAATTTGTATCTAGTAGTTTTAAGTTAGTATAGTAAGCGAGCAATCATATTGATATCCGGGTTTAGTAATAAACATTAGGCTGGAATTTGATATGAGAGTGGTGGTCAAAAGAATGGCAACATGAGGGTGATGATGTTAGTTCAAGATCTAATCTGGTAGATTTGGCATAGAGTAGGTAAGAAATTAAGGTGTTACCTTTATCAAGTGTGAGTGGTATAAGTATGAGATTCTAACTTTTAGATGAGAGCAATGAAGTGTGGCTAAGTCATTATATTAACAAGATAATTAAGAGGTGTACCCGAGATCGTATGTAGTTAGACAAGATTCCAATTAAGTTAATGATTATTTTTCATGTATGCCTATATAGTATATTTGAGTTGTCAATGTGGAATAATATGAGGTAAGCATTATTTTTCCCCTAAAGAGTTAGATGAAGAGACCTTATAACCCAATTAGAAGAGGTTTGGAGAAGCATCTTAGAAAGAGGTCTTAGAAGGAGTCTTAGTACCTACTTATGGAGAGTTCAGTAGCCATGAGATAAGCCTTTCCCAAGTATTAGAGTAATGGAATGTAAACCAGTTCAGATATGATAAGAATAGATCCATTGCTTCAGAGTGTCAACTCCAAACCTAAGGAGGAGATGATAAGATGAGAAATCAAGTCAAGTGTTGAGAATGAGATAGTTATGTCTTCCGAAAGAGTTGTACAGGTACATCAATCCATTCATACTCTAGCGTATTCCCCGAAGTCAATCATTTCAATATCATGATGATGTTTCTTATATCATGATTGTGTCTATGACCTATACTCATACACTTCAGAGAGGTTCACATCTATTGCTCAGTTTCCAAAATGAGGGGCAAAGACTTTAGCCCATTGATCTCAATCTTACTCCATAAAGTTATGGATATCAGTCTTATGCTATGAACCTATTCATATAAGCAATCGTGTCTCACAGAATGTTCAGTCTCACAAATACATGAATTACTCTCAATGGCTAGCAACATAATGATATGTCTTGCATATTCTTATATCAGAATTCTCGAATGAATCGTGCTTATGATCTTTCGCCCTAAAGTCCTTTCAGTAATTCCTTTTTATTTTGGAGAGTGGTGTTGTTGATAGTAGTTGTGTGATGTTAGAGGAGAGCATTGTTATTTCTTATTATGATAATGACGGTGTGTGTATTCCATCTAAGGTTATGAATGTGGAGGAAGAAGGAGATAAAGTTTTTTCAATGAGTACTAAGTCATCTTTCTGGTGGTAATACATGAAAGTTCAGTTGGTAGAGATGATGACAGGATGATAAGTTCTTAGAAAGTAGGTTAGTAGGAGTCTATGGAGTGTTTAAGGTTCTAAGCTTGAATGTGGTGTTGTTAACATGTGGACAATGCGTGATACATCAGGTGTTTCGTGATATGAGCTCAAGGTTAGCTGATTGTAGTGGTAAGGAGTAGTTTTCTTAGGATGATATTTCCTACAGAGGTATAGAACCCAAATCTTTTGATTTAGATCAGAATGATCACCCTATGTTAAGTACTTTGTGATTCTGAGTTAGACTTGAATATAGTAAGAGTAACCCATTTCCCTTCTCAGACCAGCCTTCATTTGAGGACGAATGATCCCAAGGGGGAGATATTGTAACACCCCTAAAATTTCTAAGTTAAGACTCGAATCATTCTTCATTTACTTTAAGGTCATATCGGGTGATTCTTAAATTTCTCATATATGTAAAGGTAAATTCTTTAGTGTGGAAATGCTTTTGGATATCAATTAAGGTCAGTAGAAACTCCTAGCACAAATATAGAGTGGAAAGTTTCCTTATTATTAAGTTTTGATGTAAGATTCTACTTGGGTTAACTTCAAATGACCATATCTCATAGAATATAAAGAGTTACGTGGCCCATAGCCTATCAAATTTAAGGTATTTGAATCTTCTTTCCAATGCCAGCAATTTAGCAAAAATCAGAGGTTTGAGTAACAAGCTATGATCATTTTAGTGACATGATACAGTGTTGTGATGAATTAGCCGACGGTAAAACATTTAAAAGTGTTGTTTTTTGTCTTTTTACCTCCAAGAAAACCCTAAATGAATTGTTTGACTAATTAAAGGCCCAAAACAATAATATTTTCATCTCTTAATCCCTCATTCTCTTCTCTCTCAAACCCTAAGGTAAAACCCTAAGGGAAGATCAAAGTAGAAGACTCCCTTCAAGGTTCTTTCAATCTTTTTCAAGATTCTTCTTCAAGGTAAGTCTTTTTCCAAGAATTTCATTCTTTCTAACTCAAATTTCTCCATACAACTATGAATCACTAATGAAAATCATAATTCTTGGCCATAAAGTTTTCAAGAACTAATTCAAGAATCTCAAGAAAGATTTTCTTGATTGTTCTCCTTCAAGCTAGGGTTTCAAGGCTTCTAATCAAGTTCTTCTTCAAGATTCTTCAAGAACCATGTTATTTCAGGTATGTAAGGCTATCATAGTGATGT
The DNA here is from genome assembly GCF_000226075.1 of Solanum tuberosum. NCBI lineage: Eukaryota > Viridiplantae > Streptophyta > Magnoliopsida > Solanales > Solanaceae > Solanum > Solanum tuberosum. The sequence goes on along the minus strand of NW_006238950.1, from coordinate 566,250 downwards.
TTCTCTTCTCTCTCAAACCCTAAGGTAAAACCCTAAGGGAAGATCAAAGTAGAAGACTCCCTTCAAGGTTCTTTCAATCTTTTTCAAGATTCTTCTTCAAGGTAAGTCTTTTTCCAAGAATTTCATTCTTTCTAACTCAAATTTCTCCATACAACTATGAATCACTAATGAAAATCATAATTCTTGGCCATAAAGTTTTCAAGAACTAATTCAAGAATCTCAAGAAAGATTTTCTTGATTGTTCTCCTTCAAGCTAGGGTTTCAAGGCTTCTAATCAAGTTCTTCTTCAAGATTCTTCAAGAACCATGTTATTTCAGGTATGTAAGGCTATCATAGTGATGTACTAGTTCATCCTCATGCCCTACATCTACTTTCAAATCAGTAAAAGAGTAAAATCTAGGATTCTATCCCTAGATTTTGAGTATTCTTGAGTATAAGTTTGATTTTGAGTTCTTGAGTTCCTGTTTCTTTTTGAAATTCTATTCCTAATTATTGAATTTCTATATCTTATGCATTAAAAAATTTGAGTTGATTCACTCATGTCTATATTTCAGCATGAACCCTATGAATTGAGTATTCTTTAGAGGAGAAAGATCGTTGAGTTATGAGTTTTGAGTTCTTGAGTCCTTGAGTTCTTAAGTCTTGAGTTCTGAGTACTGAGTTTCCTCATTGCTATTAAGAATCCTGAATTGAGTCGTTCATGTCCATAATTCCACATGAACCCTATGATTTGAGTTAAGTATCTTGTAAAGCTTTTGAAAGCCAACAGTTGAGTTTTGAGGGAGTAAAGATGAGTTTTGAGAAAAAAGTTTCTAAAACATGATTTGTATGAAAATCGAGTATTCCATCAATGTATGAGCAGTATGGTATTTATATATACCATCAATGTTTATGCAGTATGACTTTTGGAGTCATTAATGATCATATTAAAATATGATTTTGATATATTTTTGAGAAATAGTTTTCAAGTATGAATTGAGTAAGAGTATAAGGGGACTATGTATTCCCAAAGGTATCAATTTTTACATTGATAAAAGAGAAACTGAGATCTCTATATGAGTTATGAGTTCAAAAGTTATTTCAATAGTAGTTACCTCTTTTAAGAGGGTAGTTTGAGCAATTATCTCAAACTGGAGGAAGATTTATGTTTTTTAAAAACATATGAGCATGAGTATATATTATTGGGATTATTATTGAGCACCAATATGGGGGAGAGTTCAAACAACTCACAGCCCCCATAAACCATGTATGCTTGAGTTAGTCTTCCGCTTGTAGTCAACCAGGATGAGGGTTCGCTTAGGGACCAACAGTGGTTCTCGAGTGTCGGCCACGTCAAGAGTGTAGGCTTGAATCGTGACACAATCTCAACTCTTCAACTGTCATTAGAGTAAAATAAATATCCATAATAGTAGAGTCCATACCTTAAATGAGGGAACAAGAGCAAATAGTTGATCAGCAGATTCCAAGTGAATGTTGGCAATCAGAGTTGTATCCATACAACATTGAAATACGAAAACACTATAACAAGTAAAAGATCAATGTATTAACAGGTCAAAATCTTTAATACCTCTCCATCACAACCACCAAGCTGTTTTAGAGGCCTGATCAGAGCTAAATTAAAACTAGCACTAGAAAATTTTCAAAAGGCAATTATAACAAGAAGTACTCATTTTTCTTTTAATAATAAAGAGTCTCATGGATACTCGGGTATTTGTTTAATAGCCTGGGAATTATCATAAATCTTGTTCCTTTGAGCATATGCTAATCCCCTATCAAATTAATAAGTAGTGAACAAAGTCAATCCAACAAACATGTTTTATTTTTCAAAAGTTATGTATATAAATCAAGAGATTTTTTGAATGAAAAATTGAATAGAATTTACATTTCAGTAGTCTACTCATATTGTAAGCCATTTAGTTCTTGATTTATCAACAGAAAGTGACACATGATCATCAAATGCCTCACATATATTTTATTTGCCCACATCTGCATGATCGCATTGACGATCGTGTGATTTCAATTCAAAAAATTTATCAATTATTTTTTTATAATTGTGGAGTCATAGGAATATGGTTTCCACTTGGTGAAAAGATCATAACACAAGCAATCACTTCCTTGAACAAGTTTTTTTATCCTTTTCGAGAGAGTAGTAACACACACTTCCTTTGATTCAATCAACTCCATTTCAATATTTTGTTTACTCCTGTTTGTCCTCTTTTCCATCACAACAGAGCATAAGAAGATGTTTTGGTTGAATAAGATGAGAAACTTTGAGAGGAACGCCAAAGTAATTTATAGTGGGTCGAAGAGTCTATTTGTCACGTGCATTGTCACGTTAGTTAATTTGTTTCATATTATGAATTTATTTGTCACTTGTATTGTCACATTATTTAATATTTTCATATTACGAGTCTATTTGTTACATGTATTATCACATTACTTAATGTATTCATAATATAAGTTCATATGTTGTTATTATTATTTTCAAGTTTATTTAGTATTTTCATACTATCCGAATCTATTATTAGGTTTACATATATAATGATATATATCTGGAGGAGAGCCTTGAAACAACATGAAGTTATCTATGTGTGACCTTTAGGTCACGATTTCAAGTCATGGAAGAAGTCATTAATGTTGGCACTAAGGTAGTCTATTTACATCACACTGCGTGTGGCCTTCCCCAGACCCCGTTAACATGGAATTCTTTGTCCACCAAACAACTATTGATTTTTATATAATGTTAATTCTCTACTATGAATGAAAAGGAAATATGCCGAATAACTAGTTTAATTTTTCATTTACATGTACAGTTTCTCCTAATATGATTCCATAAAAAATCTCAACAACTATTGCTTAATAGAATCATAGAAAATGATTTTACACCTCTAATAAATACACCGTCCATTTCAATTTGTTTGACCTAATTTTCTTTTATGTCCGTTTAAAATCATAATGTCTCTTTTCTATATTGACAACTCTTTGCGTTTAACTTTCCACATGACATATTTAAGACCAGAAGAATAAACGGTATTTTAATATTTTTGACATATCCTTAATTTAAGACCATAAGATTCAAAAGTTTTCTTTACTTTTTAAAACTTCGTGCCAAGTCATAATAGGAAAAAATTGAGACTAATGGAATAACATTCATTGTTAATTTTAGACCTTGATTAACTTAATTGCAGTTATTGAACTAATTTCTTTCCATTTTGACATTATCTTTATCACTTTTTGTGTTACTTCCAAGATTTCTTGTGGTGTACACTAGGATGATCAAGGACATATACGATGAAGTCAAGACTCGGTTAAGGCCAATAGGAGGTTACTTAGAGCCCTTCTTATACGATGTGGCCGCACTAGGATCATTTCTTAGCCTGTTTTTCTTTTAATATATCCCTCAGATCACCTTGTTATTTTTCATTATCGCTAGTACCTTTCAAAGCAACTTCGATGGTATCATCTGTTTGTTTTTCATTTTAATTTCTTCTCGAGATCAAAGGACATCTAACTTCATCATGACCTACACCCCTCCGTTTTCATATAATATTTCCCTCACATCACCTTGTTATTTTTCAATATGCATTACCTTTCAAAGCAACTTCGACGGTACCATCAGTTTGCTTATGATTTCGATCTCTCCTAGAGATAAAAAGACAGCTAACTTCATGATGACCTTGGTGCTTAGAATAGTACAAAGTAAAATTATCATATACAATCTCCTGCAAAACCTTAATCAACTTACTATATTTTCCATCCACAAATTGCAGCCTTATACGTTTTGGAAGCTTATTCGTTATCGAGCATATTCTTAAGTCTAGTTGTGCTAGGCCTTGATTTGAATTGAGTTTCTTTAACTATAAATTTTAGTTTCATAATGTATTGTATAATCACTTCTCTTCAATATTTCTTCGACCTACCTCTACCTCTCCTAAGACTATACATAGCCAACCTCTCACACCTCTTCACTGTTATTCATGCATCTCCTTTTTCACAAGTCTGAACTATCTCAGTCTCAGCTCCCCAATCTTGTCCTCTACCACAATCACTGCTTCCTTATCTCATCGATCCTTATTTTAAATCTTATCTCTCCTAGTATGACCACACATCCACCACAACATCCGCTTTTTCAAAACTATCATCCTCTAAATATGAGAGTTCTTGATTAGCCAAAACTCCACCTTATACAACATAGTTGGTCTAATGATCATACTGTAAAACCTACCTTTAAGTTTTGGTGGCACCTTCTTAATTATCACACACATACTCTGGATGCAAAGCCTCCATTTCATCCACTTTGCACCAATGCGTTGTGTGACATCATCAATCTCCTTGTTTTCTTTGATAATAGACCCAAGATACTTAAATTCTCTTTCTTTTGCATGGCTTGTGCATCAAGGCTCACTCCACACCAACTTAAGATATTACATCATTGAATTTACACTCCAAGTGTTCTATATTTGTCCTACTCAACCTGAACCCTTTAGACTCTAGGGTCCATTTTCAAACCTCTATCTTAACATTAATTTCATCGTAATTCTTGTCAATTAGAATTATGTCATCCACAAGTAACATATACCATGACACCTCACCTTGGATTCTCCGTGTCAATTCATCTATCACCAATGCAAATGAAAAGAGGCTAAGTGTTGATCCTAGTGTAGCCATATCACATAGGAAGTTCTCTAAGTATCCACTTATTGTCCTTACCCTAGTCTTCATTTCATCGTACATGTCCTTGATTGCCTTGTGTACACCACAAGAAATCATGGAAATAACATAAAAAGTGATAAAGATGATGTCAAAAAGGGAAGTAATTAGTTCAATAACTTTAATTAAGCTAATCAAGGTTTAAAAGGAACAATAAATGTTATTCCGTCAGTTTTAATTTTTTTCCTATTTTGACTTGGCACAAGTTTAAAAAAGTAAAGAAAACTTTCAATCTTATGATCTTAAATTAACAATATGTCAATATAACAAAATATTGTTTAGTCTTCTAGGCTTAAATATGTCATGTGTAAAGTTAAAAGTAATGAGTTATCAAAAAAAGGAAAGAGACATTCATTTTTAAACAGGCTTAAAAGAAAAAGTAGGACAAACAAATTGAAACATATGGTGTATTAATTATAGGTGTAAAATCATTTTCCATGGTTTTATTGAGCTTAAGTTGTTGAGATTTTTTTCTTGAATCATATTAGAAGAAATTGTACATGTAAATGAATAATTAAACTAGTTGTTTGCCATATTTCCTTTTCATTCATAGTTTAGAATTAACATTATATAAAAACAATAGCAGTTTGGTGCACAAAGCATTCCATTTTAGCGGGTCTGGGAGAAGGTCACACCCCAAGGGGTGTCATGTAAATAGACTACCTTAGTTCCAGCATTAATGACTTCTTTCATGGCTCAAACCAGTGACCTATTGGTCACACATAGAAACCTTTATGTTCTTTCAAGGCTCTCATGCCGATATAACTTTTTATATATAAATCTAGTAATAGATTCACATAGTATGGAAATACTATATAAACATGAAAATACTCATAACAGATATACTTATAATATAAAAACATTAAAAAATGTGTTAATACACATGAAAAATGGACTCATAATATAAAAACATTAAATAATGTGACAATACACGTGACAAGTAAACTCATAATATCAAAAAATTAAATAATGTAACAATACACATGAAAAATAAACTCTTGGACCTACTATAAATTAACCTGGTGTTCCTCTCAAAGTAGTGTTATACCTCATTTTAACTGGGGTGATAATAGCGTACAACATATTGATGATTCCTAAATTAATTAACTAACATAAGAAGTTGCCACCTAATTAGTTACGGTGAATTAGGGCACCTAAAATTGTTTAAAGAATTGTCTAAATTCAATACCATTTTAAGGTCTACTAAATATAGGATTCTAGGTAAGGGTTCAACTAATCTAAAGGAAAAGTATTAATCACCCTTTAAGATTCATTAAAAATGGCTAATCGGCCGAACTTAATTAATGAAATAGGCTAGGCACAAAAGATGAAAAATTTCATGTATAAAGGCTAAATCTCAAGTAACTTTAAAATTATTGCTTGGAAAACACTTCTTGTGAAACTCTGTCTTGTTGAAAATGTGTGGAAGTAAAATAGTGTTGTAAGCATTAAACTTGTTTCTTAGAGAAATAATGATATATTGAATCCACTTGAAGTTGATAAGAGATAGATTTTTTTATCAAAAATTGAAGCATTAGAAGTAGTAAAACAAGATCTAGTGAACTTAACTAGATTAAGAGGTAAAAGTTTAAGACTTGGATAAATTCAAGAATAATGTTTGCGTAATCAAGACACAACTTCCAATGCAAGTGTCTATGATCGTACAATAGTAAAGTAACCCAACCAAGGGTTGGGGTTGAGTCCCAAGGGAGTGGGCTTGAGAATTAATAGAAAAATAAAATCAAGTTATAATTAGTCATAGCTAAAAATATTATCGAATATAAACATCTTAAATCTAAGGGGTGACGCAAACGTCAATTATCAATGGGGGTTTGTCATAAGTAAGTAAAAACAGCAAAAATGCAAAGAGTACTAATCAAGGAGAGGGGATTCTTGGGATGTGATAGGAATACGGGTTAGACTAGATCGTTGGGTACATGTTTTTGATAGTAATTTTGTTGAATATTTGTGACTAGGCTAGACTATAGTGGGGTAAGTTATCTCTCGAACAACTTACCCCGAATCAAATGGGTTCCTCTAGGACACCCACTTGCCGCATGAAGAACAGCCTCCGCCTTAGCCCACTCACTCTCTTGAACTGAGTGTGTGGGAGAAGGACTAGGGTTCACTCTCTCGAGCTAAACCTCATGTCGACCCACTCCCATCGGCCATCAATTTAGTAGTCTTAGTGTTACGACCTCTCTATCGAGCAAGCCAAAAACAAAAAGATGAAATCGTATTTGTAACTATAATTTCATTAAGTTCCAATACAACTACTAAACGAAATCACATCTAAACAACAAATAAAATATCAGCAAGCAAGACCCAATATTTAATCTAACCCATATTCACAAAATCACACCCCAAAGAATTGGGGTTTTAGCTAGACATGTAAAAGAGATAGAAATTTATAACAAAATGAGTTTGCATTGAAATGGGTACGAAGATTTAAGTCTCAAAACAAGCAAAGAATGAAGAATCTACAAGAGCCAAGTCCAAATTTTTGGAGTTGAAACCCTTTGAATCTTCAAGTTCTTCAAAACCCTCTTGCAGCGGATCATTCGGCGTCGTTAGTCGAGATCGCCGATCAACTCAGCGATCCGCCCTTTGGTAGGTTTCATCGCTGTCTTGCTCTATGCTTCAGCATCGCCATGTTTTGGATCATTGGGCGACATAGTACTGCTTCGCAGAACTGCTCGGCGACACGCCGATTGCTCCTTTTCACCACCGATTTGATCCTTTCTTTCAGGGCTCAGCACATTGGAACAAAAGGCGAGGATAAGACCTTTTAGCGACTTGCCAAATGGAATCGGCGATTCTCAGATCTTCATTTCTTCGTTCTTTCAGCTACCTTTGTTCCTTTTTTGCTAAGTAGTGTCCATGCTTTCCCTCAAACTCCAAATACCTGAAACTTAAGGGTTTTCATCAGATATTGAGTTAAAATATGCATTTGAGGACACTAATTCTATCAAAATATAGCTCTAAATGAGTCCAATTTGTGGACTCATCAACACCCCAACTTAAACTTTTGCTTGTCCTCAAGTAAACTCAAGTTCAGCCGTTCAAAAAGGGTATCTCGAACAGTGATACACAAGACTCAATCATGAATGCACACAACAAGACTCAATTTACTTATGCAAAGATCAAATGTGTACTCAAAGATTCAAGTTGTGACTCACCAATATCAAAGAATCTCATGCTCACAACACTTGCTTCAAATGCAAGTTCAAGCTTAACCAAAGTGTTCAAACGCCCTCACACAAGGAATGATTCCATATTCACACAAAGATCGAAATTTTCTTGAAGATATTATTAATAGATTTGACAAATATTTTACAAAGACAACCTTTTTAAAGACATTTTAGGTCAATATTGAAAGATGGTTGGGTTTGTTTATGTTGTTTTTTTTACTCTCTCGTCCAACCACAGATTCACAAGCCAAACTTGTTTGTCCCGTTTTCTGAGATGGGAAATCTTTATTTCTGTTGATTAACTCAAATTCCAAACTGTTAAGAATGTACTCTTTCTATACCTCTTGAGTTTTGAATATATAGTGACTGGCATGACCACTTTTGGCTGTTACTTCTGTAATCGAACTCATTCCTCTAAAAGTACAATCTTTTCTACTTTGGATCCATCAATTTACTGTTTTTTGACTTGTTAGTGTTAATGACTACTTTCCCAAGTATTCGATTTTAGTTTTTGTCAAGAATTGTTTGTTTTTTATTAATGGCAATATTGTAGTCTGATAGCTAATAAGTGTAAAGTTTAGATCTGTGATTTTGGTGGAAATTGAGTTTGAAGTGTTCTTAATTTACACGTATAATTCAAAATTTGATTAACTTGTGTGCTACTAAAACTTGATTATACTAGAACTTTTATATGTTGACGATCTCACACTGCATATTTAGTTATGGATATATCTCATTGAGACGTTTGTGATTATTTATTATATAAATAAAAATATCCAAGTTGAAATATTTCTTATTTCTTCTCGATTTCTGTCAAAAAGGAACAATTGGAATAGAGGATTCATATCTTTTGTTTTTTTTCTTAAATTTTTTTTTTCTATGAAGTAGATGAATTTAAGGTATTTACACTTTTGTTGGCATTTATTAGGCAGCGTTTTATCCATGCAGTTAACCCTTTCATTAATTTAAACCTTTTTCTGTCTCGATATAACAATGATTACATGCCATAGTCTAAATGTTATAGAAGAGTGTTGTTGGTCGTAGTGTACTAACCTTTCAATTGTGGACGGTATCATATTTTTTTTATTATTTTTTCTGGTTATTTTCTATTACAAAGTTCTCTTTCTTTTTTCGAGGTACATGAAGTTAATATAGATTTCTATTTTAATAATGTGAGCACAACTAATGATTAGCTTGTTGATTACAGGTCTAGAGACGTGTACTTGTTACTTCTCTAGAAATTAGTTGATATATAACAAAGGTCAGAGGTGAGACATATATTTATATATATATACTAGATAGATATGGCCCGTGCTAACACGGCCCAACATTTCAAATTCAAATTTAATTCCATCTGTCTAATCTTTAGATGGATTTACCATCTAAACTATAAACATGAATACATACGATAGAACCAGCACAACTTTACAAACACAAAAGCTCAAGTCTAGCCTTGTTAAAAGTGCTAAACATAAAAGACTACCTATAAATCAGACTACATCATCCTTTGCTAGCAATTAAGTAACTACTCTTATTGTGTGATTGAATTGTCGTATAAAAGGAAATGCCCCATTCACACCCGGCAAAGTAGAGGATTGTGAATATAGCTCAGAAATTAAATTTTCTCATATTGAACAATGATGTAAAGAATTGTTTACTCATTATTCAACAAAACAAAACTTACTTGTTTCTTTTCTTCCTGGTAAGGGTTCCCATTAAGTCAGGTTACAACTAATATTTTCTTTTGGTAACTAATTGGCATAGAAAATGTAAAAAGATAAACTTATAAAGTAATATTTAAAATTGTGACTGATCTTACTCTTCTCTTTCTTCTTCAATATCTCTTTTTTTTCTCATGGAGACGCAACATTTAATTTCTATGCAACATGCAATTAGTACTTTTTCAATATCTCTTAACGCAGAGTCTACTAAACCTTTTTTTTCCTCTTAATTCTGACAGTCGCTGATTTTACTTCCAATCAATATAAAAAATTATGATTAATACTATGGATGAAACTACTTGTTCCATATAAGTGATTTATGCCTTTTCTAGATTGGACCTATCATAATGTGATTTCAGTTTGAATAGTTTCTTCAAACCAAGCGAACCACGATATTCTATCTTTGTTCATTTTAAGTTGATCTGTCTATTATATCACATACATATATCGATAATGGCAATATGAGTAGTATATATATTCCACCTATTTTACTTATATTAGATTAATGCTTGCAGTAGCAATACCGTGAAATTAAGTAGGGAGAAAATTAAACTACATTATTCTTACCTATCTTTGTGACATGGAAATATTAATCTCAACACTGCCTTGGATCACAATAATCTTAATCAAAAAGAGATATTAGCACTCACTTTATCACCTTGTTGGTGCAATCAAAGAGCAGCACCAATCATTTCGACAAATTTAGATCATTACTATGTAATGAGTGAAAAAGTTCATAATAGTTTCATCGCATTTAACAACCACATTACAAAAGTATACGGTCATTCAAACTTCTTTACTCTCCACAAATCATAATAAATGTGTATCAACTACTAAATTAGATAAGAAAAAACAAACTTCATATGCCAATTAAGAAGCTTGCCATATTTTTCTTGCTTAAATTAATTGATTGTAATCTAGAGTTGTCTAAGACTTTGACAGGAACTATTCAATCCAATCTTAACCTATTTTCATCTGTCCTTGAAAAATCAAGAATCAAAGAAATAAACATCCAATCTAATGGTATGCTCTCCTACCTACTTACTCTAAAATTTTCTTTCGTGAATCAATATAAGACACTTTGTAACTTATTATTTTGTTGCTAAATTTATGAAAATGGCCTTACGATTTGAAAGGCATATGCACATATATACAAAAAAAATTGAAGTTAACAAGTGCATGTGCATCTCCCTCCGTCAAAAGGCAGAAGATATACCCCCAAGAAGCGACAACCATAATGTATGTCTCGATTAGCTGTGTAAATATGTTAATAGTAGAGAGTAAATATACATAAACATCATAGTCACTAAATCAGTAGATGAGTCAATTTCCATACTTAAAATATGCATATCTGAGTTTCAAAATTAGAAGTTGCGTCAATATAAATAATATAAAACACATCTCTGAGTCTATATAAAATAACATGCATTGAACCATTTAAATGAGTAGAATTGTGTATCTTAATTCAGTGATTAAGATGTTTGTGGCTATAAACAACTACTCTGACTCAAACGTGCATATTTTTCGAGTCCGGAGCCAAAAGGGTCACTATTTTCTTCCAATATGCATAAAGGGCAACTGATTATTTTTAAATTCCAAAATGGACAAATTGCTGATGGAGCAGCGATATCCTTGCTCAATTTAAACCTCGTTAACGCCTTGTTAAAAATTTGCTTTCTTGAAATCGCTGCCCGGGACGTGATTTCCGAAAGAAATTTTTATTCTTTTTGGTTTTAAATCGCTATTGGGGTAGCGATTTCATCAAATATATAATATATATTCTTCATAATCGCTGCATGAGCAGCGATTTCCACAAAAAAAAAAAATCTCCATTTAGCCAAAACCCCTTTTTCTTCTTTCTGTGTTAAAAGAAAGAGAGTTGCAGAATCCCAAGCTTTCATCTTTACTAGTTTTCTCTTGCTAGGTAAGTGTCTTTTTTCCTTCATCTGTGATTGTCACTCTTTAGTGGTTGCTTGAAGGTGAGATGTTAATTGGAAATCGATGTATGTTATTAAAAAAATGGATGAAATTACTGACCCCAGCAGTTCTGAAATAAGAAAAAAAATCTAATGAAATCGCTGCCCCAGCAACGATTTTAAGAAAACAACTTTTCTTTACACGGCGTTAACAGTGTTAAATTTAAGCAAGGATATCGCTGCCCCATCAACGATTTGTCCATTTTGGTATTTTAAAAAAATTAGTGGCCCTTTATGCATTTTGAAAAAAAAAAATTGACCCTTTTGACTCCGAACTCCATATTTTTCCTCTTATGAACATTGAGTTTCATTTTTTTATTTTTTTTTATATTATTACTCTTATCATCTTCGATCTCTTCCCATTGTTTGTATTTCATGGATTTTTTTTTAATAACTACCAACTTCTATTATCATCAACAAACACTTGACTAAAATGGTATGTTGGCCAATTCCATGAGGTGCTAAAAAGAGCACCGTTAAATTTGAAGTAGCTAAGAGAGTCAATAATAAGTTATTGCCCCAAAAGTCTTATTCCTTTGATTTGATTCTCAAGTCAAAAATTCAGAAGTTACTATTGTTCTTTTAATGGACGGATTTCACCTTTATCGTCATCAGCGTGATGCAATGGAGGTAGGATTTCCTAATCGTTTTTTATTAATCATGTTGCTTCATTTGACTGCAATTTCTAAGAACAGAGAGAATGAAAAAAGAGCAAACATAGATATTCAAACAAGTAGTAACTTTTTCATAACTACAAAATGGATCTTCCAAAAATGGAACATAAAGCAAAAGAATCGACAAAAGTAGAGCGCCTAAGAGTCAGAAATAGCAATTATAAAAAAGAACCCAAGAATAAAAATCAAACAAAGAATAAGGAAGTTCTTACAAAATCACATACCAAAAATGCAATAAAGAAAAGCCACATATTCCCTCCTATTTATACAGCTAACATTTACTTTCCTCTGCTCAAAATCCACCCTAGAAATTATGAAGAAAGAGGAAAAATCCATTATTAGTATAAAATCATAAATGTTGAACTGAAAAATAAAAGAAAAAAACGCAAAGTGATTCACAATGCAGAATGTAAATGGCATATCAATAATCTAAGAATGAATCTCAACACCAACAAAAACCCAGCAAAAGCATAAAAAAACAAAATCAAAGAATGAATCAGAGATTTAAGCAAAAATGCGAATAAACATACCTGAAAACAGTTAACGTCTCAACCTATTAGTCTTGAAAATCTAAGAAAACTGATGAAGATTGATGCAAATGAGATATTTCTTTATTTTCATTGGAAGAGTGATGAGTGGAGAAAGATGTAGATGCTTCTAGAGTATAAAAAAAAGGGCTTAAGTCATCTGCGGCCCCTTAAAGTTGTTCGCATAATTTACTTAGACACCTCAACTATGGGTTGTACCTATTGAACACCTCTGCCCTTCAAGACATGTTCCGATTTAATACTTTTGATTCCGTTCGGCCGAGCCAGCTATCGAAAGTCTTGCAAGCAACCTACACTAAGCTAAGCGAGCTAGAAGCTAAAGTGTAATACACGTTTAAGTGGCGCGTGAAGCCACAAAAAACTTTTTATGGACCAATAAAAATTGAACATGTCAACATAAGAAAAATCATAAAATGAATATAATTTTTTTAAAGAAAAAATCGCTGGCAATTCTTCCCCAATTCATCTTTCCCAATGGGACTTCTCAATTCAATATTATTACCTAGCACCCTCGTCCGCCATTCTTTTCCCACCATCGATACACCCCTTTCTCAAATAATCCATCATTCTTTCTTTCAAGCATCATTCCGCCATCATCAATATCATCGTTGTTGTTATCTTCATCGGAAAAGCATCAATTAAATAAATAACCAGTCAAAACACAAAAAATAAAAGAGTTTATTGATAAAAAATTTCATTTGAGTTGTGGAAGCGAATTTCATCAAAAATAAAAATCAAATTGAATTAAATATAATTCCGGCGAAACTCCATTTTTTCCGACAAAACTAATACGAATCTAAAATTATTTTCTTTGAAATCATTAAAGATTTCAAAAGGTGGGGTGAGGATGATTATCAAAGTGCACATGGTTTTAACCGACAACGATTGTGTGTGTTCTGGCAAAAAAAAAAATGGGGAAGAATGGACGTCAGGGGTGGCCGGTGGGTGGGGTGTTCTAGGCTTCTGCAAAGAAGAAAAGGGGAAGAAAGATTTTCTTTTTTTTTGGCTGAAAATATAGATTTTAGAGTATTTCCTAATTTATTTTTGCAGTAATAATTATCATGGCACGTGTCATTTTTTCATTAGTTATTATGCCACGTCAGTGGCAAGTGTATGACACACAATCTCTAATTTTTGTTTATTGTCAAAAAATGTTTGATGGGTATTTTTTTTACTAATAAAGGTGTTCAATTGGAACAAACCTAAGATAAGTTGTCCAAATGAAATATACAGACAACTTTAAAGGGTCGCATATGACTTAAGCCAAACAAATAAATGAGTGCACGGATATCAACAAATTTTAGTATGGTAGTTATAATTTTCCCTTGTATATTTGATTTAATATCACTTTTTCCATCGGTCATCCTCCACTTGGCATTTCTATATAGTAGAAATATATATATATATAATTAGTGGATTAATATGTATATTTTAAATTATAAAGTGGATTAGTATTCATGGTAGGAATTGTGTAATTAACTAGTTTGGGAGTGTTGGGCCAAAATTCATTTGGGTTAATAAGTTGAGAGTCGGCCCAAATGACTGTGTAAACATATTAGCAATTTTCCCGTTTCTTCATCTTCCTCTCCAAGCGAGAAAAAACACTCTGAGAAAAGAAGGAGAACAGTTATGGTGCCAGTTATGCAAAGCTCTCAGCAATGGATCGAGAAATAGTAATCTTCCAATCAAATTAACTCCTCTTTTCTATGCAAAGCTCTCAGCCATGGATATGTAACTTTTAAATTTTACAGTCGACCAAAGCAAGTGAAGGATGTAGATCACCAGGATGAGGTCGTTCGAGTCCTCACCAACACTCTCGAGACCTCTAACGTAAACCATCACTTTCATTTGATTGATTTATTGCTAAGCACATTAAACACTTACTCCTAGCTAGGGTTTTCTTAAATTTCCTGTTGAGAATACAAAATTTAGCATCCTTTACTTTACTGTAACTAAGTTGTTATCACCTTTTTATTTCTTATAGTGCCTGCATATGTTGTTTTATGGTCCTCCTGGAACTGAAAAGACTGCCACTGATCTTGCCATTGTTTTCAAAGACCATTGCCCATCAGCAAGTTGCGTAAGCTATGTTTTTTTTCTACTGTTTTTATTCTAGAAATTGTAAGGACTTAACAGCTAGCTGCCTTGCTTCAATTTCTAGGACTTGTATTCTACTCCTAGCTTTTCTCCTAGCTGCTTCTAGTTAGTTGTCTTGACCTAGTCATGTTTCTACATGCACGTTCTCTCCGTGATTCATTGATAGACAACTAGGGATGTTTTGTTTAAATGCATTTGGATAAGAGAATATATTTACTTCGTTGATTCTATGTCAAAAGAATTAAGTCATTATGGTTAGAATCTAATTAAATCCCCAACAGAGTCATTTCTGTTATGTTGTAGTTTTACCATCTTTAAAAATATCACTTTTGAAATGTTCTAAGTTAAAAAATAATTTGAGGAAAATACTTAGAAAAGACTCTCCACTTATTTTTTTAAAGAAATTAAGAAAACTTAATTTAAAAAGACTCTAACAGATTAAGTCTATAAATTTGGAGAAAATGGATAAGAGATTCTCATTTATACTTTAAGAAGGTTTTTAAAGCATTTGAAGTGTCCGCTAACACATGGTTATCCAACGACTTGACTAAAATATTTTTTTGACTAACTCTTTGTGAAAAAAGTGATTTAATACAAAAGTAATCTACAATACAATTAACTTTAAGAAAAATAGTTAAGTAAGGGAAAATTTTATTTTTTAAGAAAAGAGGACTTTAATTGAAAACATTTGAATTTAATTACAAGTGATAAGACTTTTAACAAAACTAGATTAATTAGAATCTATTTGAATATTTTTTGAAATAATTATTAAAACCAATTTGGCTAATTAAAGTATGAAAATCATTTTAAAATAATTGAAGAATAAATAAAAGGTTTTGACTAAAGACATTCAATAAAAATATAAGAGTTGATAAAAAAAATGAATTTTTATTAAAATAAAGGAAAAAGGGTTTGAAAAATACTTCAACTTTGGCCGAAATTGTTGTTACGATACCAAACTTTATGGAGGACCTTACCTCTTGCACTATTTAATAGTGTATTTTAAAGGTATATGTGTGCCCACGTGGTCGCATTACTATTTATAATTATGTAATATTTATAATGTCCACATTGGCACATATATACTTTTAAAATACACTATTAAATAGTGCAGGGGGTAAAAGGTCCTTTTCCAAAGTTTGGTATTGTTACAACAATTTCGGTCAAAGTTCGGATATATTTCAAACATTTTTCCATAAAATAAACTAACATAAAGAACATAGTTCATCCTTTGGGGAATTTAATTAAATTAAACCAAATCAAGTAAAGGTTAGAGTAAGATAAACAAGAAAAAATTACGCGGTTAAGCAAACTTATACTACTTAATTACTCATCATAGCTATAGTTTGTTATAATAACCACTCGCAACTAACATTATACATTAATTACGTGGGATGACTTCGAGTTTGTATATGTATAATTTGCCACAATTATATAATTTGGAACTAACAATTCTTTGTTTGATTTGTATTTGTATACGATGTTTGTATTTGTATATGATGGTTTCCTTTGTTTTTTCTGTTTTTTCATCATATACATTCAATCTTTTTGTGTATAACTTTTTTAAGTTTGTATAAACGTGTAGTTTTGGATTTTGTATAATATAATTTATATAATGTAATTTGTATAATATATTTTGTATAATTGTTTAAAGTTCATACATTTATGTTTGTATCAATTCGTTATTTTGAGTTTTATTATATTTGTATAATTCCAGACTTTATATTAACCAATTATACAAAAACACGTGAATTATACAAACGAGATGCGAATTATACAAATTGTTGTCCTCTCTCGCTCGCCTCTCTCCTCCCTCTCCCAATCTCGCTCGCCTCTCTCCCGCCTTTCCCAATCTCTCGCTAGAATATACAAATACATATGTATAATATACAATTCTCTAACTGATATACATATATCATTCACCTCTCTCCCACTTTCTGCCCAATCTCGCTCGCCTGTCTCCTCCCTGTCCCAGTCTCGCTTGCTACTCTCATTTCTATAACATGTAGCCAAGAATCATAATAAGCAAACTATAGTTATAGAGTGTAATTAGGCTATTTTTGAGTGGTTATATGCGAAAGTTTCTCGATAAACAAATAGCAAGAAAAGAGTAAAGTAGAGAAAAGTAAATGAACTTGGACTATTGTCCAAATTCCAAAGTGTTGGGCTGACAGGCCCATAATCTTCTTCCTAACTATTCTAACTCTCGTAATGGATCCCAAACAGGGCTTTTAGCTCGATAAATATGTTGCCTACTGTGCCAAAAGGTTGGTCTTTAGCCCATTATCTTTCAAAAACAACTGTGTATACATTGGACGTATATCTATGTATACATGCTGTATTTCAGCCCATTTTCATGTATATTGGGATGTATACTGAACATATACAGCATACAACGCGTGTACACCCATTTTTTGGGCTTTTGAACATTTATGAACTAATATCCAGCACTATGTTGGGTCTCCAGGACCTGTAGGTCCTATAACAGCTTCCGAATATATAGGGGGCTGACTCAAGAAATAGGGAAAGCAAAAATCGAGCCTTTATTTATGGCTCAATTCGAAAATGCGAGGAAGATAAATTCACCATAGACTCGAAAGGGGGGTCATACAAGCAACGAAAGAAAGAACAACATAAATATCCTTTTAATGTAATTCAATTGAAATAAAGAGTAACTTAAGCACTTAAAAAAAAATTGAAAAAAAAACAAAAATGCAACCAAAGCTACCAAACTTATAATGAACCACATAAATATCCTTTAATGTAATTCAATTGAAATAAAGAGTAACTTAAGCACTTAAAAAAAAATTGAAAAAAAAACAAAAATGCAACCAAAGCTACCAAACTTATAATGAACCACATAAATATCCTTTTGATGTAATTAAAGAAAGAGGCTGCACAAAGATGAAGGCACTATTCCTATTCTTTAGCAAGAAAAGACATTATTCAAAAGAAGACACAAAACACATAAGGAAAAATCCACCATAATTGTGAATGGGGCAGTGAACAAAGCACCCACATTTATCAATAATTAAACAAATCCTTGGAACATCATCACCGTCCAAAAATGGGCATACATAAGGGAGAAATTCAGAGCTATGGTGAATTTGGACGAACATACAAGTTACTTCAAGATATAGAAACACATGATTATTCTAATGAACCCATTCTTATTAAAGTAGTACTGCTTTAATGACACCAAAGAATCAAGCATCGCATAATATTTAACTACTGTACGCGTATCATTATAAATGGAACTAATTCAAATACACTAGAGATTTGAGAATCACTAATGACGCAGTTATGCTATCTAAGTTAAAGCTAGGGGTGTACGTGATCGGGTTGGTTCAGGTTTTTTCAAATATCAAACCAAACTATTTGTGTAAAAATTTTAAATTTATAAACCAAACCAAACTAATAAAATTCAGATTTTTTCAGGTTTTTCAACCTCGGGTTGGTTCGGGTTTTTCAAATACCAAACCAAACCATTGTGTCGAACTTTTAAATTTATAAATCAAACCAAACTAATAAACCTCGGATTTTTTCAGATTTTTGAATTTTTCGGTAAAGTTTGCATACAAACATATAATTAACTTGTGCTCCAAATATTTCTTTAGTCCAACCAAAATACAATTATCTAAGGTGTTTCTTAAGAAAA
>NW_006238950.1:512966-547466 GCF_000226075.1 Solanum tuberosum | reverse complement strand
AAATTAAGTTTAATAAGTATTAGTTACATGACTAAATATTAAAGGAAATTAAATTAGATTATGTATTTGAATTGTCCAAACCAATGTAAAACTAATATTCAATATTATTGTCATTCTTAGTGTTGAATTGATTTTCTTTTTGCATTAGTATTAATTTGATTGTGATTCAAGTTTTATTATAATTATCAACATTTATGAACTATAATCTTTATTGGACCATTCCGAATTCTAAGTTTTAAATTTGAAATAATATATTAAAAGATAAAAAACTATTAAATAGTATAATAAATATTTTAAAATTATATCAAAGTAAATATTTTTATGTATAAAATAAAATTTTAAAATTACATATATAATGTCGGGTTGGTTTGGTCTCGGGTTGGTTTTTTTTTAGTTAAAACCAAACCAACCCAAATATTATCGGGTTTTCTTTCCAATACGAAATCAAGTCAAACCAAATCACTAGTTGGGTTTTTTTTCCGATTTGACTCAATTTCCAGTTTGGTTCGATTTTGTACACCCTAGTTAAAGCTACTCATGGCAGAGGCTAACATATAAGTAAAAAAATATATTCCACATGCATATAGAAGGAGATTAAAGCATTAAGTTAAAATAAAAAGGGCACATGTAGCTATTTTGAAAGAAAAAAAAGAAAAAAAATAAAGTGGAATAGGCTATGAATAAATTGAAAACGAGCAGAGCAGTCCCAAACTACACAATATCTATCTATAACAACTAGGAGATAAGAAGCGATCACACATTTAATCAGCAAAACCATCTTTGACATGAACCAAATCGAAACTAACTATCATGAATATTGAATACAACCTAAACAAATTAGAATAAGAACATAACTCACAATCATGTTCGAACAAAATTTGACTAGATTAAAATCAAAAGGAACACATTCACGACATTTACATATGTATTCAAGATTAAAAAAAAAGAAAAGACAAAGTTAAATATAGAGACAGAGAGGTGACAAACTATCTTTGGATCAGATACCCCTCAAGAACAGATATTATATTAAAACACCTCAAGAACATATACTATATTAAAACACCAAGAACTCAAGAGATAGAAATATAACAACAGCTAACAACGCCATGTTGAAATAGCAAAGGCGAAGAGAATATCGTAAAAGGAAAGAGCGTTACGTTTCTCCGGGCAGTGAACTAAGGCAAACAAGCTGAGAACGGTGACTCTTCTACCACGAAATCTCAACATGCAGGGGCGGAGGCAGCATATAATGATTCGAACCCCCTCGGCGAAAAAATATTACTATTTATACATGGTTAAAATTATTTTTTAGGTATGTATAATAGATGTCGAACCCTCTTCCACTAGTTCGTGTGTTTACTTCTCAAATTTTGAACTCCCTTATTAAAATTTCTAGCTCCGCCACTGTCAACACGAACAACAAGCCAAGAAATCCCAGGAATAATCTAAGCGGCCAACTTCTAAACTTAGGATTAGAGAATCGTCTTGAATTTTTTTAAGTGTAAAACGACTATTGCCTCAGAACCAAACTCAAAAACGTGTCTCCAGTCCTTTGAGTGTGGAGCACTATTTATGGGGAAAATTGGAGCGATTTAGGGGGGAAATCCATTGGAAAATTTCAAGAAAATTTTGAATTTTCTTTCCTCTTTTCCAAGGCCACCAGTAAAAGATGGGAAAAAACTGCTTTGAGACCTCGCAAGAAAAGGGGAAAAAGGGGTCGTGAGGGTGTACTGTTGCAGGCGAGGAAGACGGTTCGGGTACTGATGGGCATTGTTTACGCCGTTTGCTCTGTCGCTTTGCCATTTGCTCTGTGGCTATCAGAGTCGAGGCCCTTTTTCCGGTTTTTTGGGATGATTTCACAGATGGGGTGAGTCGCGACTTGTTCTGGGTTTTGCTGTTGTACGATGTGTGTTTGGATGAATTTTTGGGTTTCTTTCGGTCGTTGTTGCGTACTGGATATGTTGTATTGTTGTTGTATCAGGTTCTTTTGATGGGTTTGGGCCGGGTTTTTGCTGATTGCAGGAATTGAAATTGAGAAATATAGTAGGCTGTTGATACAGTTGTAATGGGCTGCTGGGATTTAGAGTAAAGTTTGGGCCGGTTGAGTTGAAGAAAATAGGCTCAAAACTTGGTCTCATGTGGGTTTGAGCTGAGGTAAAGAAAGAGCTTAGATTGGAATTGAAAATTTGGATGATGGCGGGTACATGTCGTGGTTTCTTACACCTTTTAAGTCAGGTGCTTTTCACGTAAAATATTGTGTTTATACTTATTGTTCTTCCTTTTTTGCTGGAACACGTTAGATAACTTGTTTCACAATTAGGCGATGTTTTATTAAAAAAATATAATTAGACTGAAATGACGGGTTTTTAAGAGTCGGCACACAATTTTTAAAGTAAAATTAAGAAAAATGTTGTTTTGAAAAGACTAAAACAGAAAATCTAATGAAAACTTTAAAAGGGGTTCGGGGTTCTTATTAGTGTTCTAGGAAGGATTTAAAGCATCTAGAACACCCGCTAAGGCGGTTATCCGGCAATTAACTATTTGGCTAAATTTATTTGACTTAATTGAAGAATTTTTATAGTTAGGACCATTTTAAGAGAGAAAAAGAAAAATATTGAAATATTATCTAAGTGAAGTATTTTTGTAAAGTTATTTATTTATTTATTAAGTCAAGTAAAGACGAATAATTTAGTTAAGTGATTAATTCAAAATGGGTGTCTTTTGGAGATTTGAATTTATTGAAAACCTTAAAATTAATTTTAACAGATAAACACATAATGACAATTAAGTAGATAGGGAAATAGGATTTGGGCCCAAGTTTGGATCTGTCCGCCTGGCCAGTATTGGGCCTATTTTCATTTTGGGCCTTTGGTCCAATTCTTGCCCATTTTTGTACCTGTCCTAGACTAAATCTCGAAATTTACTTCTTTGGCCCTTAGGCCCATCTCCCACCTGTCCTAAATTCTAACAAGATAGTACACACAATGACTAAGTGGGCTTAGGCCCAATAATAAACAAAATACAATAGCTGAAAATTTAGAGCTCGTTTAGCCCATTTATTTCGACTTCAGGCTTGTTCCCAAATTGACCTGTCCACCGACTCCTCTTCATTCAAATCAATGGGGCTGACTCAAATGAATTCAACTCGGAGATGCAGAGAGGAGAACAAAATAAACTCGGGTTGATGTCACATATATTGAAAGTGAAGCAAACGAAAAGAGTTAGAATCGAGTAGAATCCAGAATCTTAGCATGATATTCAAATCCCAGGCAAGGGAACTACATAGTAGTTCATATGATAAGTTATTGAATAGGCCACTAAAAAATGAAAAGAAAAACAAGATTCATTTCAATTCTATCAAAAGGTAAGATAAGCACGAGCAACTAAAACGGCTACTGCATGTAAACAGCAAACATGATACAATTCCATGCACATGACAAAAGCTTATAATAAAGTATATGGAAGATTGGTAATTAGCAACACAAATGGATGAACCATAAGACATAAAATGTTTCAGGGTACAAGGATGCACAGTGAACTATTAATATCAAACTTTGTTACCTATTAATCAACAGTTAAGTATAATTCCTAAAGTGGAAAGAAAATGACTAAGTCGTAGCAACAAAGCTCACGTGATGCCAATCAAAAGATAAGGTTAAGCCAAGACGTAGACCAAATATGTGTAGGCTGAATGTCAAACTAGCCATAAGAACTAGAATGAGCGTAACAAAGGAGTCCCAAATTTAAACAAAACACAGAAAATCATCACACGGAGTAACACATAATTATGGACTTGTGCACTTTTATTAACAGTAATCAATTAAGAAAAGAAAGAAAAACAATAAGTTGCAGCCATTCATTTTGTACTAATACATAAATTGGACCAAGTTACTATCATTTCAAACTAAAATGAATAACAACCCCAAACAACTACGCATGCTATAAGGGCAAGGAAATCACGCTTTTGAAACAAGAGATATAACCCATTTCAATAAGAGAAAAGAAAAGAAAAAAAACTTCAATCATGGAGCAAGATGTAAACAATCAACAGCCAAACTAAATGCATCCAAATCAGTCCATGACAGGAACTCAACTCGAAATTATGGCTCAAATAGGACTCGACTTGACCACAATCATGAAAAGAAACAACTCAGAATAGAGAAAAACAGAACTAAAACTCAGAATGACAAACTAAGAGCTCAATGTCAAATAATCAACGTCATAAACCTTGAGATGCTAAAAACAAAATATCAAAATATAAAAGACGAGGAAAGTATTATAGAGGAGGAGGTGTTACCTTTTTCCGGGCAGCGGACTGAGACGATAACGAGTAGGGAACGTTTCCACCACTACAAAAGCTCGAATACAAAACAGCGAACAAGAAATCTGGGCAGAAACTCAAACTTAAATGAACGACCACCCTTCCTGAAATTTGGAATCGAAGAGCTTATCTATTTTTCTTTTAATGGAGTTCTATGTCTATTTGTTAGAAAAATTCTAACATTTTCCCCCAACTTTTCTTCCTAAACTTTTTCCAAACTTTCTAACTCTTTTTCCCCCCCAACCCCTAAAACTGAAAAAGAAAAGCCGCTTAAATAGAGGAGAATAGGCCTCATTTAGGGGGAAATCCGGGTGGAATTTGTCCAATTCGAATTTTGAATCCCTTCCCGAGGATAAGGTGCCAGCTCGAAATCAGTACAATTTTTCAACGGAAACAAAAGGATGGCCATCTGATTTGAGCGAAGGAAAAATGAGGGAGAGGATTGAGACACTTGGACTGATTCTCAAATGATCTTGGTGCGAACAGATGAGAGAGAGAAGGAGAGGACGCGCGAGGTCACGATTGGACTGGGTTTGCTAATTTTTTCGCTGTTTCTAGTCGCATCTGTGGAGGAAGATGCGCTGGGGTCGGGCATATGTATTGATGTATGCTGTCGTATTGTTGTTGCTGGAAATTTGTATTGCTGATATTTTAATTTGTTTGGATCTCTGGTGTGCTAGGGTTCTTTTTGTTGGAGTTGGAATTGAAATAATAGGGCTTGCTAAATTCGAAATTGGTGGGTTTTGTTGTTGGGTCTTCTGAAATATTAAGTTTGGGGAATTGTATAAAAAAGGGGTATTGAAAAGGAAGCCAAGAATGTGGTCAATTGGCCTATGAAAAATAACCACATGAATTGCAATTTCGATCAAATTGAAGCAATTGGTTGATTTTGGCCAAAATTTAAATAAGATGAATTGTTATTAATTAATTAACAAGTTTCTTAACCTTAACTAAATAAAATAATTAACTTAATTATAAACTAACTAATTAAAAAATATAAACTATTGATTAACTAAATTAGTTAACAAAACATTTAATGAAAAAACAAAATCTTTTTGGAACGATTTTTGAATATTTAAAATGTACTAATTATATACATAATTATGTAACATATATATATATATATTTTAAAAAGATAATAATAATAATAATTATTATTATTATTATAAAATGACAAAATTACTTGAAAAAAAGTTTCGGATTTTATAAAGTTGAATATTTTAAATCGTTTAAAATCTAAGAAGCTCGATGATTAATATATATTGTGGAGGTCCAAATTTGGGTGTCAACAACTGTCCCTCGTTTGACTTGGATTGATGAAAGAAATCTGAGTCAAATGAAATTGACAAATCCAATTTTGACTGACCACATCTCCATCTCTTAGCAAAAAAACTTTTGGTACGGACTTTGGAACTATGGCCGAACCCCGGTATTCAGATTTCCTACATATCTCAGGCTAAATGAGAATTCGGGCCACTGTAGTTAGATACGTTTAATTTGAAGCACGATTTTAAAATAATTCAAAAGTTATCCTGATATCGAATTATGAAGACACTAGAATGCTTGGGAATAAGATTTGGGAGAGGATTGTTGGAATACAGCCGAGTTTTCAACACTGATCCCGCCTACATATCCTTAAACATTAGGAATCAGGCTGCTTGTAGTTCGACTCAATCGGTTGAAAGGAATCCCTTATGCTAAGATATCCTTCGGTTGGGAAGAGTGACAAATAAGTCGGGTATGAAAAAGAGGCTTGCAACCTCTTAGCCATGAATGTGGATCTCTTCACATCCATAAGTAAGAACTTACATTGACATAATTTCCAAAGCTCTTGGTGTATTGTCACTCAGATTAAAACGCTGCTTTCAGCGAAAACCAAAAATTTCCGGATGAGAAACGGAAACCAAGAAACCTAAAGAAAAACCAACATGCCTTCTGATAGGGGTGTGGTTTTATTATGGTAGAAGTCGCTCCTCTACTCGCGTCCTAAGAGTTTGGCACTCCTCTTTGGACTATGTCCCAGTTCGCTACTAAGAAAAAGTTCCACGTTGTGCTGCATCCTTTTTTATGTCGTCCGCACTTGTGGTTTGTTTTGGAGAATTCAACCTTTCGGATGCTCTCGACAAAGACTGAGATAAAACTCATTAGCATAAAAAATGCAATTCAAATGGGAGACAATGTCTTTTACCGTGTTTACACTTAATTGTTCTCTTTGATCATTTGGCGTTAACTCCATCGGGTTTGACATAAAGCAAATAAAGTTTATGTCTCATATTTGCAATATAATCTTCAATGTACTCTTCCTTTGATGTCGAAGTAATAAAATAGGCTGATGTAATATGTTGATAGTTCTCTTGATGCCGTTGTTGCAAATGAAAATAATGATGATGATTCTTCATTAGTAAGATGACGATAATTCATTGGTAGGATAATGCTAATCTATTGGTAGGATAATGATGCTATATGATAGGATGATGATGATCCATCGATAGGATGATGCCGTTGATGCTCAATTGATAGGATAATGATTCCTCATTGATAAGATGGTGATAATGATAGGATGATGATGCTACTCCATCGATAGGATGATGATGTTAATGCTCCATTGGTAGGACAATAATGCTTCATTGATAGGATAACGATAATCCATTGGTAGAATAATGTTGATCCATTAGTAGGATGTTGTTGCTCCATCGATAGAATGATGATGATTGACAATTTTCTATTGATAGGATAATATCGATGAAGATCCATCGGTAGGATGACGATAATAAAGAACCGTCGGTAGGATAATATTGATCCATTGGTAGAATAATGATGATCCATTGGTAGGATAATGTTGATCCATTGGTAGGATAATGATAATGAAGATCCGTCGGTAGGATGATGTTGATCCATTGGTAGGATAATGTTGATCTATTGGTAGGATAATGACAATGAAGATCCGTCAGTAGGATGATGTTGAACCATTGATAGGATAATGATGCTATATGAT
The DNA here is from genome assembly GCF_000226075.1 of Solanum tuberosum. NCBI lineage: Eukaryota > Viridiplantae > Streptophyta > Magnoliopsida > Solanales > Solanaceae > Solanum > Solanum tuberosum. Next base: position 540,150 of record NW_006238950.1, on the reverse strand, counting down.
AGGATGATGATGATACATCAATCAGATGATGGTATTATAATACCCTAGGAATGTCCATCCGGGTGGTAAAGACGATGTCCCTCTGGGTAGTTCACATTACCGTGGCTAATATCGACGAGATTCGTGAATATTCTTGAAACGTTCTTGATGCTGAAAAATGTAATCTTGTGTCATCGAAGATGCTTGTATATGTTGAGAGTGATGCTTTCACTTGTTCCCATTTTGAACACTTTGTTTTCATTGTGATTCATATTTGGTTGGGAATTTAAACGAGATGGTGTTGCTCGTATTCTGAACTCTTTCTTTTTCTTCTGAAAAACTTCAATGACTTTCCTGCATCCACATAAAACTTGTCAATTTTGGGGAGCTTCTCACCCTTTGACTTCTCCATATTCGTTGAATGGAGGAATATGATGAACTTGAGGCAATCTTATAGACCTGCATCCACAGAAAAATTGTTAGTGTTTAAAATAGACTGATCTATGTCAAGCGTCATGTCACGTCAAGCTTAAATGAACGTCCTTGGTTCGAAACTTTGGTGTGTTCGATAGCTTGTTCTAGAGAATGCAAAAATCTTTAAAACTTGGGAAATTTCTAGCATGATTCTCCCGAAATCTACTATAATCGGGAAGTTTTGTAGTTGACTCTAAAATTCAAATGTGTTGGTGATTGTTGCAGTTGACTATGAACTTTAACGATGCCAAAGATCATTTGAAGTTAGCTTTAAACTTCTAATATGCTTGAAATATTCAAAATTTACTACAAACTTCTACTGATACTTGAAGGAATTTTTGAGGTCATCCTCAAAAAAATTTGTCCCAGTTAGATGTCTTGGGGTATCTCGAACTGTTGATATATGACTTGTAGAATATTTTAGACCCTCTCAAAAAATTTGTCCCAGTTGCAACTTGCAATATATCTTCAATCTTGACTTGTTGGAGAAAATATCTTCCTCTTTAGAATTTTTGAGAGGGTCTCAAAAATTCTGTCCAGTTTCTATTGTATAGAAAAAAAGAAATCTTATGAGAGATATGACCGAGCCCTTGTGACACCTACATATCCCGTTGAGGTAGGAATTAGGTCAAATGTAGTTCCCCCTCTCGAGGGTTAACAGAAATAAGAAATTTACAAAAAAACCGACCGAAGCCGACATAGGCCGCCTACGTATCTCATTCTTGAGAATTCAGGTCGAACGTAGTGCAAATACAAGGAAATATTAAAAGGGAATAAAGGGGTGACCGAGGCCGACATAGGCCACCTACGTATCTCATTTTTGAGAATTCAGGTCAAACGTAGTTCATTACAAAGGGATAAATTCTAAGCATAAACTATTACAAGGAAATAAAAGCTATTACAAGGAAAAGATAGAAATCGAGTCTTCAAACATGATATCTTTCGACAACATTTAACTAGATTGATGGTTTGTGAGATCCAATGTTCATGCTCAACCATGTGATGTCATCAGAAAAATGTATCGATGTGTTCTCCAAGCAAACTGATGAGTTCTCTTTCTTGAGTTTTTGTCAGATAGGCAACAATTTTGATTTCTCTGATGCGTTCATCATTTTTCTGATTCACTATTCTGATCTCTTCTGAATTCAGCTTATCATGACTTTTGAACTAGCTGAACTCCTCAACCAGGTGTTTGGGTACCGTGATCTTGTCATTGTAGTCCTTAAATTCCTCTGCAACTACCCCATTTTATTCATTCAGCTTGTGACATGACATGATATTGACAGATTTGAAAATATTTTCACTGAAATCATAGACAGATGCTGTTAGATAAATATAAAGCAAGTAACGCAAATTTTTGCAATAAGGGATGTTTCCGTTTGAAATAAGAAAATAAGAACTTATGTCATGACGATAAATCATTTTGCCTTTTCAAAACATCAGGAGGGAGATTAAAATCTAGTGAGGCAAAAATTGAGTAAAGGATGGGTCTCGAGCCTCATTCGAAACACCACCAAATTTTTAGAAATAACATATAAAATTGCCTATGTCTACCAAGACGAGTGAGGAATCAAGAGCGAAGTGGATGTCCAGTTAGGCATTTACTCCTTTGGCTCGCTGTCTAGTATGACTGGTGCCTCAATCATCTCTTCAAGCATAATATCACCTTCTTTGATCAAATTCTTGATTCCTTCCCCTACACCAATTTGCATTGAAAATGACTGATATAAGTGAGACAATTTTGGAAAAGCTTGATCGATCTTCTGCTTGTTCTGACCCTCCTTCGGCACTAAAGCACAACCTGGATAAGGTACCATGATCACAAATTTGGGGTTCTCTCTTTTGGTTGGAGAGGCTACAACTTTCTCAAACTTTTCAAGGTTGGCTGAGATTATAACTTTCTCCACATTTGAATCTTCTTTGACTTCAATCATATTAATAGTCACCCCTCCATGATTCGGCATGGGGTTACTATTGACATTAGGAGTGGCAGTCTTAAGAGTGACGACATTTTGATCTATCAAGTCTTGGATTTTATGTTTCAGGTTGATACAATCGTCAGTAATATGCCCAGCACCTCCTGAATGGTAAGCACAATAAAGATCGGGTCTATAAAGCTTGGAATTGACATTGATATTTTTTGGATCAATTGTCTGTATCAGGCCAGCTGATTTTAATCTCTTAAAAAGTTGTGTTCGGTTCTCAATCAAAGGAGTAAAGACTCTAGAAGGTTTCTTCACAAGATTTAGGCGAGGAGGATTTTAATTATTTTGTGGATGTGGATGTGGAGGCATTTGACGATAGTTTGGAGGATTTTGATGGTTTGGTGCGGGCGTTTGGAAAATTGGGTATTGCGGAGCTCGGTAGCTAGGAGGGGTGTTTTGGTAGTGTGGGGATTGAGTTTGCTAACTTGATTGGATATTTGAACAATTAACTGATGTAGCTTGGTAATATGGTTGGGTATTTTGGTAAACAAGAGGTGGAATTTGGTAACTTGGTGGTGGAGTTTGGTAATTAGGAAGTAGAATTTGGTAACTCGGTGGTGGAGTTTGATAACCTGATTGGGAATAACAAGCTGGATATGAATTTTGTGGAGCTCGAGGATAACCTTTGTAAGGTGAGGATTTTTTTAGATGCCCTTTTCCATTAGATGCGCAGGAAATAGAAGACACATCCTCTCTCTTCTTTTTCAACAATCCTGAAGATTCGGTTGAGGAGGCAACGTGAGGAATCTTTCCGGTTTAATTCCATCTTTGATAGCCTCACCTACCTTGACTATCTTCGCAAATTTTGCTCCCTTCAACGATCTCCTTCTCAGACATAGAGGGTCGAACTCGGGCGGCCTATTTCCTCTACGTATACGCATATTCACGATAGCTTTCAATGGATTTACGCTTAATTCTCTACAAAGAATAGCGATCAGGAACGATCTCCACATTGTAGGCGAACCGTTCGACGAAATCTTTAGCAAGTGCATTCTAGCTAGACCACTGCTTTGTCTCATGGGAGGTAAACCATTCCAACGCTTCTCCATTCAAACTTCGGCTAAAAAGCCGCATTAATAAAGCTTAATTCCTTCCAACTCCCACGAGCTGGTCACAGTAGGCCCTCAGGTGCGCCAAGGGATTCCCTGTTCCTCCGAAAGTGTCAATTTTTTGTACTTTCAACCCTTTTGGGAGGTCCAAATTTGGATGGATGCACATATCCTCATAACTCAACCCGTCGACTTCAGGAATATAGTGCAGCCCTTCATGGCTTTCCTGATCTCTTCTTTCATATTCAGCTTGGCTGCCTCTTCCTGTGTGCGCCAAGGGATTCCCTGTTCCTCCGAAAGTGTCAATTTTTTGTACTTTCAACCCTTTTGGGAGGTCCAAATTTGGATGGATGCACATATCCTCATAACTCAACCCGTCGACTTCAGGAATATAGTGCAGCCCTTCATGGCTTTCCTGATCTCTTCTTTCATATTCAGCTTGGCTGCCTCTTCCTGTGACCTCCACTCTCTCTCCTGTTCCTCATAGTGATCAAGCTCCGAACAATTGACATAGAGTTCATTTGGAATTGGAATTTGAAAAGTAGTCTTTTGAGGTAGGGGTGGAGCTATGAAGGGATTCTGGGTATTTTGAAGGTCTTGGTAATTTTGGGGGAAAGTCTGGGGGTTGATATGTTGATTTTGGTGATGGGTGAAGGTTTGCGAACTGCTAACATTTTGATTTTGAGGGAGAGGGCAAATTTTCGGGTTGGCATTTTGATGAGGAGGCAAGGTTTGGGGGTTGGTACCTTGAGGAGGAGGTGGCGTTTGGTAAGAGACGGAGGTATGATGGGGATTTGGGGAAGTTAGGTCGATGATTGGGGGATTTTGAGCGGGGTTAGAAGGTGGATTTTGAACCTGTTCTGCACTTGGAGGAGGAAAGTGGAGTGGAGGTCGTCCATCTCCTAGAGGGTTGAAAGCGAAAATTGGATTAGGCAAATTTTGTCTTCTTTGCATCTCAACCCTCATTTCGGCAATCTGTTGCATCAATTGCATAATTAATTCATTTTGATCAGCGACAGTGGACTGAGCCACAACAACATCAGTCAAGTCAATCTCTTCATTGTTATCACCCATTACTGCCTTTCCTTTTTGCGAATTTTGATCAGGGAAGGAATCTTTGGGAGCCTTAGATTTTGTAAAATAAGGGTGTTTAGTCAACTTATCAACATAGACCAGTTCTAAGTACCTGACAAATGAAAAATAACTCAAAAGATAAACGTGTTAGTGCCTGTAGGTGATAAATAGTACAAGATATCACACATAGGTGTAAGTACCCAAGAGTTGCTTCATTTGAAGATAAACTGGCCCACCGGTATAGAGAAATAGCTAAATAGACAGGAATTTATCTATTTGACTTTGGGATTAGTGGATCAAAGAAGTCGACTTTCGTGGAGCCAATGTCGTTTTGATACATCTGATTTTCGATTGATATGAAACTCTAGTCTCCTTTCAAGAGTTGGAAAAACATAATTTCTCAAAAATGGGGACCAAGCCTTGAAAGATTGCCTACGTATCTCATGAGGGAGAATTCAGGTCCTACGTAGTTCGACCCACTTTTTGACTTGAGACAGTAAAAACTCAACCCTTTTTCTGATATGGGAGAGTTAGGATTTGAAAGTGGAGTTCGAATTTTGTTGGGAAACTAAAGACTCAAAGAGTATTTGGACGCACTTTTGATATTGACTTGATATTTGTGCTTAGCGATTTCTAGAAAATTTCCAAAAAAAGTAGGCTAGAACATCTCCAACTAAAGCAGTAATCACACAAGCAGTTATAACACATAAACAATTATTGTGCGTTTTTAAACAAATATGTGACTCTCTTGTGCCAAAGGTAGGCCTAACGATTTGAGGGATGTATACGTCATTTGAAACATTTCATTGCCCCCAAAACTTGAATTTATACAAATTTTGTGAATAAGCTGAATGGGGATACATAATAGGGAAAAATAGGATACAAAATAATCAGTTCCGTGTAGGGGTACAATCCTAAATTGTGCTTCCACGAAAGGTCCTTTGCCTTTGATTTCTTGTCATCTCCGGATGTCCACACTTTGGACGGAATAATAGCTTGTACAACTCCTTCTTTGACTAGAACAAACTATTAAACTCTCAACCCCCAAGGAACAATGATTTTTCAAACAACGTATACATCCTTCAAATTTAAACACATAAGTATGATCGTCCGTTTAGGCCGTGAGCCATTTTGGACTAAAGGTGGTCTCTCTAATGGGCCAAACACGCCTTGGGTGTTGAGTCATCTTAGTTCAATGCGCTAAAAGAGATTTGGTTTCGCTCTATGCTAGTTGACTAAGAGTTGGTTTAAACAAGACCTGGTTACCCGAGTTGGATAAACTGCGGGGTGAAGTATAATAAACGACGTTGGATGACCACAAACCAACTATTCGTTTATCACTTCGAAAGAATTCAAAGGTGCTTTTTTGAAGGACAGTTGTGGAAAGCCACATAATCGCCTTTTTCATAATGCAAACTATTTGTCATTTGACGGAATCAAAGTCATGAATGTCACAATTTATAATTTACAAGAATTGAAACAATTAAAAAGTTTAAACAAATAGCCAAATAAGTTAATTTTAAGGTTAGAACCCATTCAATTCTCCAGCGGAGTCGTCATTCTATTTTATTAAAAAAATATAATTAGACTGAACTGACGGGTTTTTAAGAGTCGCCACTCAATTTTTAAAGTAAAATTAAGAAAACTGTTGTTTTCAAAAGACTAAAACAGAAAATCTAATGAAAACTTTAAAAGGGGTTCGGGGTTCTTATTAATGTTCCAGAAAGGATTTTGAAGCATCTAGAACACCCGCTAAGACAGTTATTCGACAATTAACTATTTGACTTAATTTGAATTGAACAATTTTTATAATTAGGACCATTTTAAGAGAGAAAAAGAAAAATATTAAAATATTGTCTAAGTGAAGTATTTTTGTAAGGTTATTTATTTATTTATTAAGTCAAGTAAAGACGAATAATTTAGTTGAGTGATTAATTCAAAATGGGTGTCTTTTGGGGATTTAAATTTATTGAAAATCTTAAAATTAATTTTAATAGATAAACACATAATGACAATTAAGTAGATAGGGAAAGAGGATTTGGACCCAAGTTTGAATATGTCCGCCTGGGCCAGTACTTGGGCCTATTTTCATTTTGGGTCTTTGGTCCAATTCTTGCCATTTTTGTACCTGTACTAGACTAAATCTCGAAATTTACTTCTTTGGACCTTAGGCCCATCTCCAACCCGTCCTAAATTCCAACAAGATAGTAAACACAATGACTAAGTGGGCTTAGGCCCAATAATAAACAAAATACAATAGCTGAAAATTTAGAGTTCGTTTAGCCCATTTATTTCGACTTCCGACTTGTTCCCAAATTGACCTGTCCACCGACTCCTCTTCATTCAAATCGATGAGGCTGACTCAAATGAATTCAACTTGGAGATGCAGAGAGGAGTCCAAAATGAACTCGGGTTGATGTCACATATATTGAAAGTGAAGCAAACGAAAAGAGTTAGAATCGAGTGGAATCCAAAATCTTAGCATGATGTTCAAATCCAAGGCAAGGGAACTACATAGTAGTACATATGATAAGTTATTGAATAGGCCACTAAAAAATGAAAAGAAAAACAAGATTCATTTCAATTCTATCAAAAGGTAAGATAAGCACGAGCAACTAAAACGGCTACTGCATGTAAATAGCAAACATAATACAACTCCATGCACATGACAAAAGCTTATAATAAAGTATATGAAAGATTGGTAATTAGTAACACAAATGGATGAACCATAAGACAAAAAATGTTTCAGGGTACAAGGCTGCACAGTGAACTACTAGTATCAAACTTTGTTACCTATTAATCAACAGTTATGTATAATTCCTAAAGTGGAAAGAAAATGACTAAGTCATAGCAACAAAACTCACGTGACACCATTCAAAAGATAAGTTTAAGCCAAGACGAAGACCAAATAGGCGTAGGCTGAATGCCAAACTAGTCATAAGAACTAGAATGAGCGTAACAAAGGAGTCCCAAATTTAAACAAAACGCAGAAAATTATCACACGGAGTAACACATAATTATGGACTTTTGCATTTTTATTAACAGAATTAAATAAGAAAAGAAGGAAAAAAAACAAGTTGCAGCCATTCATTTTGTATTAATACATAAATTGGACCAAGTTACTATCATTTCAAACTAAAATAAATAACAATCCCAAACAACTACTCATGCTATAAGGGCAAGGAAATCACGTTTTTGAAACAAGAGATATAACCCATTTCAACAAGAGAAAAGAAAAGAAAAAAAATCTTCAATCATGGAGCAAGATGTAAACAATCAACAACCAAACTAAATGCATCCAAATCAGTCCATGACAGGAACTCAACTCGCAATTATGGCTCAAATAGGACTCGACTTGACCACAATCATGAAAAGAAACAACTCAGAACAAAGAAAAATAGAACTAAAACTCATAATGACAAACTAAGAGCTCAATGTCAAATAATTAACGTCATAAACCTTGAGATGCTAAAAACAACATGTCAAAATATAAAAGACAGGAAAAGTATTATAGAGGAGGAGGCGTTACCTTTTTCCGGACAGCGGACTGAGACGATAATGAGCAGGGAACGATTCCACCACTACAAAAGCTCGACTACAAAATAGGGAACAAGAAATCTGGGCAGAATATCGAACTGAAATGAACGAACACCCTTCTCGAATTTTGGAATCGAAGAGCTTATCTATTTTTCTTTTAATGGAGTTCTATGTCTATCTGCTGGAAAAATTCTAACCTTTTTCCCCCAACTTTTCTTCCTAAACTTTTTCCAACCTTTCTAACTCTTTTTTTCTCCAACCCGTAAAACTGAAAAAGAAAAGCCTCTTAAATAGAGGAGAATAGGTCTGATTTAGGGGGAAATTCGGGTGGAATTTGTTTGATTCAAAATTTGAATTTCGAATCCCTTCCCGAGGATAAGGTGCTAGCTCGAAATTAGTACAATTTTTCAACGGAAACAAAAGGATGGCCATCTGATTTGAGTGAAGGACAAATGAGGGAGAGGTTTGAGACACCTAGACTGATTCTCAAATGATCATAGTGTGAACAGATGAGAGAGAGAAGGAGAGGATGCGCGAGGTCGCAATTGGACTGGGTTTGCTTCTTGTTTCGATGTTTTTGGTCGTGTCTGGGGAGGAAGACGCGCTGGGGTCGAGTATATGTATTGATGTATGATGTCGTATTGTTGTTGCTGGAAATTTGTATTGCTGATATTTTAATTAATTTGGATCTCTGGTGTGCTAGGTTTCTTTTTGTTGCAGTTGGAATTGAAATAATAGGGCTTGCTAAATTCGAAATTGGTGGGTTTTGCTGTTGGGTCTTCTGAAATATTAAGTTTGGGGAATTGTATAAAAAGGGGTATTAAAAAGGAAGCCAAGAATTTGGTCAATTGGCTTATGAAAAATAACCACATGAATTGCAATTTCGATCAAATTGAAGGAATTGGTCGATTTCGGCCAAAATTTAAATAAGATGAATTGTTATTAATTAATTAACAAGTTTCTTAATCTTAACTAAATAAAACAATTAACTTAATTATAAACTAATTAATTAAAAAATATAAACTATTGATTAACTAAATTAGTTAACAAAACATTTAATTAAAAAACAAAATCTTTTTGGAACGATTTTTGAATATTTAAAATGTACTAATTATATTCATAATTATGTAAACATATATATTATTTTTTAAAAATGATAATAATAAAAATAATTATTATTATTAATATAAAATGACAAAATTACTTGAAAAAAAAGTTTCGGATTTTATAAAGTCGAATATTTTAAATCGTTTAAAATTTAAGTTGTTCGATGATTAACATATATTGTGGAGGTCCAAAATTGGGTGTCAACAAGCGAAAAGTTAAGTTATTTAATTACTAGGTCGTGCAAATTGTTTCTCTTATTATAATCCTAGCAATCATAAACAAATCTGTGTTTTATGCTATCTTGCATAATGCTTTGTTGTTTGTACTTTCCATTCATAAGAGTAATTTGTTAAATTGTAACTTGCACTTGACTCTTAACAGTGCTCTAGCGTGGATTGGGTGGATTGGACGTGTCAGGTTGGAGCTTCGTTGAGGTAAAGGTAAGTACGTGATAATTTTGTAACAACCAGAGTATGAATATTCTCAAAATCACTACAACAAAAATAACTTTTAGCGGTAATAAATAGACATATTAATAAAGAGTGTTAAAGTCTTTACCGGCATTAGTTAAGTGTCATTAGATATTATATATCGCTAAAGGCTTTAGGGACATATGCAAAGAGTGCTAATTACCACTAAAAATATATATTTAGCGGCAATTGAGTTATTGCCATTAAATAATTGCCGCAAAAGATCATTTTTTTGTGTAGTGGGTAAAATTCAGATATTTCATATAGTAACGGTTATTTTAACACTTTTTCCTTCAAAGAATATCTTGGTTGCAACCTCACATCAAAATTATGACACTAAAGATTTTCTTTTGCAACTTCAGCAGGAAAATTAGTAAAATTATGGTTATGAAGCATCTACATTATTGTTATATTCTAGGTGTTTTGATGATCCTTACAAATGCAGGGACCTGGTCCCTAGCAGAGTGCTCTTGTCCAGATTCAAAAAGGGTACAACTGTAAAACTGTCATGACAGGTGGTAGGTGAAAAATGCAGTGTACTGCACCAACAGGACGAATGGACGAGATTGTCTATTTTAGTGTCTCACAAATGCAGGGACTCGGTCCCTGGCAGAGTTCTCTTGTCTAGATTTATAGTGGTGTACAACTGGAAAGCTATCATGTCAGAGGTTGGTGAGGCGTCATCATACTACACCAATCAGAATGGACAAGGTTGTTTGTCTAACGGTCAATAACTTTGTATGGTTGACTTAGTCAACATGACAAACAACAAATTAGTTCATTCATTTAAAAGGAGAAAGAGCCAGCAAGTCTTCTCAAGAACTCACCAAGATAGGTTTGCAAGTGACCTGGTCCCTGCAAGACTGCGTATATGAAAAGGCGACAAGACAACTATCAGAAAAGTTGCCACCTCTGATGTGGTAGGTGCACGTCTCTCCAGAGACGCAGGCTCATAGCCAATGGGTGGTCCCAAAGAATTTGTGTTCATTTTGATGTAGTCTCTTCTCAAAAACACAAACTCAAGATTTGGCAAACAAAAACTTGGATTTTCTCTTAAAATTCATAAGCTTGAAAAGAGAAGGCCATCTTCAAGGAAGAACACTGCTCAACTCAACAACGGGACCTGATAGAGTGAAGAAGAGTCTTTGTTGTATTTTGAGCTTTGTGTCTTATGTGCTTACATTGTAAATCTACTCCTAAGTTATAAAGGATAGTAAATCATTTGCTTGTGTAACTATTTAGTTGAGTCGTGTTAACTAGAGTTAGTTAGTAGAATCTTCTAAGTTTTGGTCAAGCCTTTTACACCATTGTTTTGGTGTTCTCTTGGGTAGAGTTGCCTAGGAGTGTCAACTAGAGTTAGTGGATGTGTGGGGCAGCAGAGTTGCTGCTCGTTTAAGCTCTTGTGTTGGAGATCGGAGTTGGTGGCTAGAGTTAGCTTGGGGATTCTTAAAGTCTAAATCAACTAGAGTTAGTTAGTTTAGTGGGCAATATGATTATTGATTTGGCTCGTTTAAGTAATATGAGTATTACTTAGTGTGGGATTTGGGTGTTAATCGGTTGTAAACTGTGTTTCACTTTTGCTTGAGAAGATTAGTTAAAACAGTTTGAAAATCATGTGTGACAGGTCGTGGTTTTACTCCCTTGAGCAAGGAGGTTTCCACGTAAAACTCTTGTGCTTGTTTTACATTGTGCTATTTATTTTCTGCATTGTTATTCTGTCTAGGGACCTGGTCCCGTGATCACTGGTGGACGTATACATTCCAACAATTGGTATCAGAGCTTGACTTTTCTATTTGGTTAACACCAAGAAAAGAAAAGATCCTGAAGGAATGGCTGCACCACTAAACCTGCAAAGAAGTCAGTCCCCTGCAAGGCCTCCTCTTCTTGATGGTCAGTTCTATAGATATTGGAAGATTCAGATGAGTGACTATCTTATGGCAGAGGACATTGTCGCACCCTATTTCGAACTTAGCCGAAACAGTTCACAACATAATACGGCTGCCGCTCTGATTTTTGGAAAAAATTAAAAAAAAATTTGTTTTAGAATCGCCACCTAAATTTTAAGGAAAATATTAGGAAAATCATTTTTAAAATATGTAAATGTAAAACTCTGTTTTGATTTGCGAAACCAGTGAGATTCTGAGTAAGAGTTTTGGTTACTCGAGGGGAAGGTGTTAAGCATCCCTCAGAGCTTATCCGAAGATAGTCCTTAAACTCAATTTAGGAAAATATAATTAGGAGAGCACTTGTTTATTTATTTGCTTTAAAATCAATGATAAGTAAATTTTATTCGTTTAAGAAAAGAGTAAAAATAATACAAGGTATAACAAATATATGTCTATTAAATTAATATTAGTATGTTTATCATACGGTAATAAATAAATAAGTGTACTAAACATGTATGACAATTTTATTTGTTAAGAAAATATGTATGTGTCTTATATAAATGTATCCAAAATAAATGTTGAGTTTAAAGGATATAAAGATTTGTCATTTTTATTTATATATAAAATTAAAGTTTAAGTAAAATAAGATAGAATGGTAGTATGTGTGAATATGTAGTAATATGTATGATATATAACGTTGAATAAAAATACATAAAATGGAGTTTCCAAAACAAAATAAAATAAAATAAAAAACAAAATAAGTAAATAAATAACTAAAATGTCAAAAATACTATAATGAAGTTTGCGATCTTAAATGTATTTGTTGCAAAGTATAGTATACTCATGTATGTTTTTTTTTTATAAAAAAAACGTTTATTATTTTATTTACATGTAGGGGGCAAATTGACGATAGATTAGATGTAGTAAAATAATATGTATATTTAAGTGTAGGGATTTATAACTTATAAAAAACATAAAAATAATACTTGTAAAAAAGGATAGTAGATAAAAGCAATAGGTTATGTGAGAAAAAAAATAGTATTTATACCTTTATGTGCATGAAATGTATATATCAGGGGCGGAGCTACGACATGGCGAGGGTGGTCAGATGAACAACCTTCGTCGGAAAATTTTTACGGGTATATATACTAAATATCGAGTTTTTTGGATATATACTAACAGTTGAACAACCTTGACACAATAAAGGTTGACAGCCCAGCGGTTAAGGTTGTGCAAAGATGCCTCAGCGTTCCGGGTTCGAGCCCAAGTGTTGACGTTTTCTTTAAATTTTTTCATTATTCCGTTTGTTCTCTTAGAAAAGGCAAAACTCAGCCTGGGTTCGATCCCAGGCTTGAACATTTCATTTATTTAATATTTGTTCCGTTTTTCTCTTAAGAAAAAGTACAAAAGTTACCTTTTTTAAGTTAAAGGAAACAAAAGGTCTATTTAAATGGTTGCATAGTGCCTTATGTAGGCATAAAAAAAATATTTAAAGATGTTTCTAATGAGTGTATTATGAAAACATTTCAAGAGATGAAGTGTCGTCGAGTGCAATTGTTGTTACCACTTTACAATTTACATATTTTGGTGTGTATGAAACTATCCGTCAATATATTTGTCCTACTTCATCTTCCTTAGTTTATCCATTGATATTTTGTAAGTTTCTGTTTTAAGAATTTTCATTTTGGATATTAGGTTAATTTGATACTGAAGTATGACTATTTTGAAGCCAATCTTTATAATCTGACTAGCAAGGTTTATTTTTTTACCTGTCCTAAAGTATGAACACCCTTGGAGAAAATCCTAGCTCCGCCACTGGTATATATATACCTTATATTTTGAACCTGTTGGCACATTTAAAATTTGAAATAGCATGTTAAAAGATTAAAATGTTTTTAGCAATGTTTGATCCAAAAAGTAAGAATAGTCAATACATTTTGTAAAGGGGCGATGTAAAGAATATAAACATAGACCTAACTGTTAGGACTCATTCTATAGTCACATTTTGTTTTGTTAAATATATAAATCTACTTCCCTACTTATTTTTTTTCTTTAAAAAAAATATAATTCCACAAGTTAATTATTGTTTAGCCTTTAAGTATCTCTAAATTCATTTGGAAGTCCCAATTCACGAGTTTTATTTTTTTTCTACTTAAGTACCTAAATGAATATTATTTCACCCTTTTTAAACTACAATTGAGAATTCTAGATGATAAGTTTTCCTATTCCTTAGGATAAAGGCCTAAGTCGATATATATTTCTTTTCCCCAATTTTGAAACACTAAAGGAATATTATTTTAACCTTTTGAAACTTCATTTGGAAAACTTTTAAAACTATATGCCCCTCTTTTCAACTTAAAAGGCCTAAAAGAATGTTATAAGTAAAAATGCTAACCCATTTTTTAAAGAAAATATCTTTTGTATCATTTGTTCTAAAGGTGTCTCAACTAAATTCATAAACAAATAATATTAGTTCATGTAAAATAAGCTTCAAAATAAAAGACAAGCAACATATCAAAACTTGTAAGTAAAGGTTAGCCAATATATCCAAACAATATAATTAAGACCTGAAAAGAGGAAGGCTAAGAAATATTGGACTCCTAATTTGCGAGACTCCAAGCATCGCGATGATCCTAATTGCTGTTGGCCTAATATTTTAGGCCAATAACGAGTTTCAAAGTAGAAACTCCAGCCCTCCGGTTGTACATGAAACATAGAAAGAGGCAAAAATTAGTAACTTAATATTGAGCCAAAGATCAGTCAACAATGTATGTAAACTTGAAGTGATGCAAATACTTTACTATTTTTGAGCAAATATCTCAACTAATCTAACATGTATTAAGTCATTCACATTTGGATAAAAGAATTTCTTACACCATGTGTAATAAAATAGCAGGCAGTTAACTATCCAAACAAACATACCTTTTTCATTTTTTATGACTTACTAAACACATAAAAAAAAAAAGGGCAGTAGTACATTGTAAAAGCAGTACATCCTAACTAACAAAATGCTAGCAAATATTATTCTTCATTTGTCATAATGTAGTACCATTAGCTTAAATGTTCTAGCTAATTATCACATGGTAAATGTAGAAACTACTACTACTGAAGCTCGTAGAAGAGATTCCCTGTAATGGTAATGCCTTTTATCTAAATGCAAGGTCTATCGTTTCGCAAAAAAAAATGTTCATCTCATCTAATGTTAATATACTTTTTCTTTTCTTGCAGTACTATTTACAGATTTTCCTTTTTTTTCTTATTTCTACAAGATTGGACAAACAACATCAATGGTAGTATAGAATATCTAAGAATCAAACGACAAAAAAAATGAATAAAAAAAAAAGTCTGATAGAGGTTTTCCCTTTTCCTGGAATGCTCTTAAACAAACAGTTCAGCAGAAAGAATCATAGAATAGTTGCATTAATAAAATATTCATCCAAGAAATAAATAAATCAGGATGGCAAAGCAAGGATAATTTTTCAAAAAAATTTCAAACTTTAGCTTCTTCTAATATCTCGTCCTTTGAATCTCAGGAGCGATTATAACAACATAAAATAACTTTGGATGTGGATATATACATACCTTAAACCTACCAGTATACTACCAGTATTTCTCTATGTTGCATTGACATATGCAAACCTCTATTGTTTGCCTCTGAAGAAGATATTTTTACCAGGAAAGAAAACTTTTTAAACAAGTGAACAAAGAATTTATATACCTATTTAAGAAAAGCTACTTTACATCTATCAAAACTAACGTTCTTAACCGGGACAAGACTCTTTGAACCTGTGAACAGAATAGTAATTTTTGGGAAAGAACACCAGGCCTTTAGCTATTTCCTTTTATCTTACGAGAGAGAAATTATTATTAAGACACAACCAAGATTTGAGAAGCTAAACATATAGCGACAAATTTGTTGAAACACTTTATGACTATTCGTCTTAAGAGATAGTCCTAACAAATACGATCATATCTATATATGGATGGTCGTCACTTAGAAAAATTATGAAAAGAGTTCGAGCTAACTTTGGACATGGCTGCCCACGTGACTGATCCCAACATGACATCTGATTTTTAACGAAAAAGAAATCTTTGGAGATGCATTCCTACAAGCTCAATATATGTAACATTAAATAATGAAGTAAGCCAAAGAAGAGCACAATATGTACTAGTTATTTTCTAAAAGAAATGAGCCCTGATCCATATGAGAAAAAAAAGGAACAGAACATGTCAAAGATAGCAAATGCCAAACATTTTGATTTCCACAAATGTATATGAATTATCTTAACAACATCTCAAGTTGTTTCATGGTTAAAAATATAAAGGAAATAGCAGCAATACATTGTACATAGAGTCGGATGTATTGGAACAAGCCATCAAATTATCGTGACAAAGCATATACTTGATCGGCAGACCATATCATTGATTTACTGATCAAATCGTAATCATGGTAGCTAAAGTTCAAACAGAGAGTAAACTTCTCAACTCGACCTTTAATCTCATAACATTACACTCTTAGTTACATGAACATGTAAAGATTTCAAACAAGAATAGTGAATCGATTTCAATTATATAGATGACAGAACATCGATTCGACTTAAGTTTACTGCCTGAAATTAGTTTGTGTACAAAATACATCTAAGAGGCAGCATTTACATTTAGAGAAATAAAAACACACACATAATCAGATTGGTAAATCAACAGTCCCTCTCATTGACCACAAATCTTTACTAACATTTTTTTTTATAACTAAACGAATTTAGATTGGCAAAATTGAGATAACGACACAAAACTATATTCTTATTTCCAGAAACCGAAAGCAAAATGTAAGACGAGGGTGATTACTGACCTTGTGTAGAGCAGCAAACTAGAACTTCGACGTCAAGATTCTAACTTCCAACTTTCTCAAACTTGAATTCAAGACCGAAAGTCGAAAGATGAAAGAAGATAGAAATTTTCTTAAATCTAATGCTTGAAGTGTGTTCTATCTCTATTTTTTCGTTCGTTCCCTGATGTTGTTCCTATCCGTTTTCTTGATTCTTTTCTTCTTGATTTCTCCCCTCTCCTTCGTTTTTTCCCCTGCCTCGAATGGAACCAAATGGCTCCTTTTATAGAGATATCGTAAACTCCATTTGGCCTCAAGAATTCGAATTTTTGAATTCTAGGGAAGCCAAATCTGAAGGAATAATGATGAAGGGGAAAAAAGTTTCTTCCAAGAGTCGCCTTTTTTAGACGGATTTGAAAGAGGTTGAGTGACTGATGGGGCGTAGAGCAAGGAACCACCAGAAATTAACATTTTTCGGCAGTCTATAGCCATTTTCTGACTGAGGCTATGGGAGAGGTGAGGAGCGGCCATGGGGAAGGAGGAAAACGCGTCTCGGAAAGGAAAAAAAAAATCTGGGGAAGGTATGCGGCTGATGGGAATTGTACTTATTTTGGTAAAAGATGAAAATAATTTGGGATTTAATTTGGGCCGTCCGATCGTTTGATCGGACGGTATAAAAATTAAGGAGTTTTTAAAATAATAGTAATAATAATTATATACATATATATATTAAATAATGATAAAATCTTAATTAACTAGGACCATTAGATTTAATCGTAGGGTCAAGATTTTAGCTAAAGAAGCACAATCCATGTGCTCGCCTACATGGCATACACGGATTGGCCAGTTTAAGGAGACTTGGATTGCCGGTCAAGATTTAAGCTAAAGAAACACAATCCATGTGTTCGCCTACGTGACATACACGGATTGGCCAGTTTAAGGAGACTTGGATTGCCAAGATTGCTCAAATAAAAATAATTTAAATTTTAACTACTTCTTTATTAAATAATCATAATTTATTAAATTAAAAATAATTATTTTGCAAGACTAGCTTATTTGATAAAATTAGTCACTCTTAAAATTAAATTAAGATAAATTAGTAACTCATTAATTAATTAAGCTTTCTAATTTTGAACAATGTACGAAAAATATCTATTGCGACAAAGGAATTATATTTGAACAAAAAATAGATTCAATTCTTAAGAACAACGTTTATTTTTATTTTTCTAAAAAAAATGAGAAAGTAAGTAGTAAGATATATATAATATATTTAATCTTTATAAGAACTAACATTTATGAAATAAATTTATCAAGTCAAATAAATAATTAAAATCTTTTTGTATTCCTATAAAAATTTCGTGACATATATATTTTATTATTATTATTATTATAGTTAAATGTGGAGAGCCAAAATTGGGTGTCAACAGACATTGAGGTGTGGAGTGTCATCTGTGAAGGTCCCTATGTGCCAATTATGGAGGTCATAGATGGAGAGGTCACAAGAGTCATTCCTATAACGCGACAACAGTATAATGACTTAGATAGACGATTGGTCCAGAAAAATCATAAAGCAAGGAAGATGCTGATGTGTGGCCTTAGCGTAAATGAATACGATATGATCTCATCTTACGAATTAGCTAAGGAAATCTGAGATCTGCTGAGAACAATGTATGAAGGTACTGAGGAAACAAGCAAATCTAAGATAGATCACCTTACTACTCAGTTTGAAAGCTTAACCGAAAACGAAGGTGAATCTATTCATGAGATGCGTACCAGATTCTCCACCATCATAAATGAGCTTAGGTTTCTTGAAAAACATGTCCCTGTGTGCAAGCAGGTCTCCAAGATTCTGGAAATTCTTCCCAGATCTTGGACAAATGAATCCATGGTCGGCGGTGAGACAATGGATCCTGACATGGTGACTCTGGATGCACTATTTGAGCATCTTCAAATTCATGAAATGCATAGAAAAAGGGAGGGTTGTATTCTCGAAGGTGAAATCAAAGAGAGGGACCAGGTCCGTGACAAGTCAAGCAGAAGAAAAGTTGCTTATCAAGCGATGAAGGAGGAGCTGCACGGGAAAATTCCTCAAGTGATTTAGATGATTCTGAGCACTCTAATGATGCTTTCATGGCAAAGTCAGATGAGGAAGATGCTGGTGAAAAGGTAACCCTATCATATTTCAAGCAAAACTTGAATACATTTTCTATCAGTAAATTGAGAAAGCTAGATGTTGTATTACTTGATTTGATAAGTAAGATAACAACTGAGGATGATCTCGTGAACAATAGCCTAGACATCTCTCAAGATGGAAACATTAATTTAGTCTCCCAAATATCTGATATTGAAAATCAAATGGTTGTTCTAGAAGTTGAAAATCTAGAACTGAAGGAAAAGATAAAAGAGGTGACTAATACAATTTTTAAAGGAAAGAACGAGGCAAGCAGCTTGCAGTTGTAGCTTGAAAATAAGTTGCATACTACTGAAATGAAGATGGAATTGGCTTTAGAGAGAAATCATGTGCTGGAGAGGGACCTGGTCCGTGTAAAAGAGGAACTTGAAAAATCCCTCAAATGGACCAATTCCTCCAAGATTCGTACAAATCTAATTGGTCAAGGCAACAACAGTAGAAGAGGGATGGGGTATGAGAAGATAGAGTCATCATACAATCCTCACAGCAAAAATGATTTTGATGCTGATAATCTGCTATGTGTGCATTGTGGTCGAGATGGACATCTTAAGAAAGATTGTCCAGTTTTGAAAAAATATG
Source organism: Solanum tuberosum (assembly GCF_000226075.1). Lineage (NCBI taxonomy): Eukaryota > Viridiplantae > Streptophyta > Magnoliopsida > Solanales > Solanaceae > Solanum > Solanum tuberosum. The sequence continues at coordinate 520,994 of NW_006238950.1, read as the reverse complement.
AAGGAAGTGTGTCAAACTATTCCAAACAGAGGAATAGACTGGAGAAGGGACATAGTCCTGTTTGTGTTCCCAATTTAAAGAAAGCCAGTCTGCCTTACTGGACAAAAGATCGTCTTATCACTCCATTATCTGCTTACTGGGAACTCCGTCTCAAATGGGTTCCCAAGGTTAACAAGTGATTTGTTGTGCAAGTGAGAGGAGGGAGCATCAGTCAGTGTTGGTTTATGAAGAGTAGATGGTCAAATCACATGACTGAGAAAACTACAAAACTTTCTCTCTCTCAAGGCACTTCAAGGTGGAGGTGTCTCTTTTAGTAATGGAAAGAAATGATACATTCTTGGTGTAGGCAAAACTTGAAAGTCTGTGGAACACTCTTTTGAAGCTGTGTACTATGTCAACGGGTTGAAGTACATTCTTTCAAGCGTTTCACAGATCTGTGATAAACAAAATGAAGTTAAGTGCTTGTCAGAAAAATGTGTTGTCACAAACTTACTCTCTCGGGTGATGATCTTGACAGAAAAGAGATGCAAGAACATGTATATTGCTAATCTGAACTCTGCTCGTAGTAACAGTCTCACTCTCCTTTGTGGTCAAGATGAGAATACTGATCAATTATTCAGGAGACTCGGGCCATGTAAGGACTCCTCTACTTAACAAACTTGTGTCAAGGGACCTGGTCCTTGGTCTGCTCAGAATAAAATTTGCAGATGACAGTTTGTGATGCTTGTACTAAAAGGAAGCAGATCAGACTATCCTTCAATTGGAATATGCAGGTTGTTAATCTTCCAAAGAATTTTCCGGCTGAAATGGTGAATAGTACATGTTTTGTGACCAAAATGATGATATTGAGAAGTGTAACCTCAATGATGTTGAAAGATTATTTGTGGGATACTCTTCCTCCAACAAGGCTTATCCGGTTTATAAAAATGTGTGCATTGAAAAAGATGTTCATGTGATTTTTGATGAGTCCAGAGGAATTGAGAAGTAAGTTGCAAAACAAAGAAGATTCTGAGATGGAAGAGATGTTTCAGATTTAGAGAGATGTGAGCTTGCTGAAGAACATCATCTTCATGAATCCAGCAATCTCAAGGAAGATGATGCAGATGATGAACCTGATGAGGGACCCGGTCCTATAGACAGTGTTGAACAAATATGATGTAGTTCAAACTGATAATGTGAATTCTGAAGGTTAGAATGAAGAAGCTGATCAAGCTCAGTCTGAAAGAAGAAAAGTATGACACTCGGTTCCCTAACAAGCTAATAGGTTGTCCAAGTTCCTCTTCAATAATGACTTCAAAAGAGGTAAAATTGACAAAACCCTCTTTTTGAAATCACAAGGAAAGGAATTGTTGATTATTCAAGTACATATTGATGATGTCATCTTTGAAGCAACCCTTGAGGTGTTGTGTGAAGAGTTTGTTGTACTCATGAATAGTGAGTTTTGAAGTGAGCATAATGGAATAATTAAATTTCTTATTGGAGCTGTAGATCAAGCAAACCTCAAAAGGTACCCTCAGGTGTCAAGAAAAGTGCATCAATGAGCTGCTCAAATGACTTAACATACTTGAAGTCAAGACAATGATAAAGAGGGGCAATGTCATCATGAAGTTTTTCAAAATGGAAGATCAAGTGGCTGATATCTTCACTGAAGCCCTAAGGAAGGACCAGTTTTATACTCTTATAGGAACTTAGCTACAGGGAAGAAGATAGCACAGCGTTCAGGGCAATCGATGTCTAATCACAGACAGGGACCTGGTACCAGTTCAGAGAAGCTACTGAAAAGGTTTCATGTTATGGGTGCCTAGACAATTCATACTCTTATGGGTGATGTTGGATACTGATGAACCTGGTTCAGAGACTCCATTCTTGTACAAAGGAATCACATTTGAGGGCTGCTAAGACAATCTGAAGACACTTGAAGAAAATAGAGACCTGGTTCTATTCTGTCCATCAGGAGACTTTTTGATTTGGAGGAATATGATGGTTCTGATCATGTTGGATATCCAGTTGGTAGAAAGAGTACCTCATGAATGGCTTATGTTCTAGGCTGATCTCTCACTCATGGAGAACTAAAAGGCAAGATTCAATTGTTCTTTCAACAACTTAGGTAGAAAATGTAGCAAGTGCAGCTTGATGTGCTCAACTCTTGTGGATCAAGCAACATCTTGAAGCTCTTAAAAGATCTGGCGGAGATAATCAAACTGATGTTGGGAATGCTGAAACCTTCTTGAATGGATCCTGCCTGAAGCAATCAACTCTTTCATGACTATGCAAAGGGAGCAGGTATCCTTGCTTTTCAGTTATGTATGTGTTAGCAAATTCAGTCTCATACCTTTGTAGGTATACACGCATGAAAAAAGGTTGGAGGAAAAGAGAGGTCAGGACAGATCTAGGCAATCACATTCAAACTACAGAGAGGGACCCGGTCCGTTCTCGAAGGTTAACACTCATAACATTGTAGTTTGAATTATGCATGAGAACCATTGCAATTGCCACATTCCTGTCATTAAGGTATCTGACCGTTGTCCCATCTTTTGAAAACCAAAATGACACTTTCTTTCACATGATACACCCTTTTCACTTCCTTTATATCCATATTTCTTTCAATCTCTCCAGAAAATTTAATTTCCCTTCCAAATATCAGAGTTTTTTGAAACTCCTCTCTCAAAAACTCTTCAAATGTTTAAACCCTTTGTTCTTACTGGGGAATTTTCTGATGAACATGTTTTTAAGTATGAAGAGGGACCAGGTCCACCAAGCAAAAGGAAGAAGTGGAAAATATGATGTTCAAAAAGGGAAGAAGTTGATACTCTGAGAACTCACAGTATTCTTAAAAGGAGGGTGTCTGTTTAAAAAAAATGAAATGGAATTTTCTTTTTGGTTCCTTAATTATTGATCTATTCATCTCGGAGGCCTTGAGTAAGTTTGATTTTACCAATATTTCTGTTATGAGAAACTCAGGCTAGTGTTGGAAGCTATGACAGTTTCTCCTGCTAACAGGGATACTAAAATGGCTTGCCTAAAGGCTCAGCTTTTGAAACAGCACTATCAGAGGGACCAGGTTGAACAAAAAAAAAACGGGAAGCCTTGAAGGTTCAACATGAAGCTTGGGCAGCAAAGCATGCTGAACTTCAAGAGAGGCTTCTGAAAATATCATGCTAAGGGATATGCTCTACTAATTCTACTTTTTAAATCCCTTGCCTCTAAGTTATCCCCTCTCTTCCTAAATTTCTATGTCAGTCCTCATTTCTCTTTTTCTATCGAAACTGAGTGGGCATTGTCCTGGTTTTCATTCGTAATCATATTTGCAATGCTTTGATGGCTGATCTTTTATTTATGGATGAACAATGTCTTGTTTCTACTGACCTGTCTCTTTCTTTATGCATTTTTACTCATGCTCAATATTGCCCAAGTGGCCATGAATTTGCTTGAACTGCATTTCTGTCAACTTGGTTTACTGCTTTAACTCTTTTTTTATGATGCCAAAAGGGGGGAAATTGTTAAGGTATGAGATCAATGCAATTTTTAAGGTATGAGGTCAATGCTAGCTACTTGAAGACTTGGTCATGTCAATAGGGAGAATGCTAGCTACTTGAAGACATGGTCATGCCGATAGGGGGAATGAATGCTAGCTACTTGAAGAAGACATGGTCATGCCGATAGGGGGAATCAATGCTAGCTACTTGAAGATGACATGGTCATGCTGATAGGGGAGAAAAGTTGAACATGTTTGTCATCATCAAAAAGGGGGGAAATGTTATTCTTATGTTTTAATGATTTGACAAACTTCAGGGATGATGAAACTCCAGTTACCTGAAGAGTTCTTGTTGATAGGGGAAATGTTGAATGAGTTTGTTATTATCAAAAAGGGAGAAAATGCTATTTTTATGTTTTGATGATTTGACAAACTTCGGGGATGATGAAACTCTAGTTACCTGAAGAGTTCTTGTTGATAGGGGGAACTGGTGAATAAGTCTGTTATCATCAAAAAGGGGGAAAATGTTACTTTGAAGCTAATGTTAAGTTTTGATGATTTAACAAACTTAAAGATCTAACAAGGAATCATACCCTTGTTATTGGGACTGCTGACAGTGAAATGAATGAATAAACTAAGTGTGAGGAATATTTGTGTGTCATCATCAAAAAAGGGGAAAATGTTATATTCTAGGTGTTTTGATAATCCTCACAAATGCAGGGACCTGGTCCGTGGCAGAGTGCTCTTGTCCAGATTCAAATGGGGTACAATTGTAAAGCCGTCATGACAGGTGGTAGGTGAAAAGTGCAGTGTACTGCACCAACAGGAAGAGAGGATGAAACTGTATGTTTCAGTGTCTCACAAATGCAGAGACTCGGTGCCTGGCAGAGTTCTCTCATCTAGATTTATAATGGTGTACAACAAGAAAGCTGTCTTGTTAGAGATTGGTGAGGTGTCAGCGTACTACACCAATCAGAATGGACGAGGTTGTTTGTCCAATTACCAATAACTCTTTATGGTTGATTTAGTCAACATGACAAATAACAAATTAATTCATTCATTCAAAAGGAGAGGGAGCCAGCAAGTCTTCTCAAGAATTCACCAAGAAAAGTTTGCATGGGACCTAGTCCCTGCAAGACTGCGTATGTGAAAGGACGACAAGACAACTGTCAGAAAAGCTGCCACCTCTGATGTGGTAGGTGCACTTCTTTCCAGAGAGGAAGGCTCTCAGCCAATGGGCGGTCCCAAAGAGTTTGTGTTCATTTTGATATAGTCTCTTCTCAAAAACACAAACTCAAGATTTGGCAAACAAAAAACTTGGATTTTCTCTGAAAATTCATAAGCTTGAAAAGAGAAGGCCATCTTCAAGGAAGAACACTGCTCAACTCAACAACGGGACCTGATAGAGTGAAGAAGAGTCTTTGTTGTATTTTGAGCTTTGTGTCTTATGTGCTTACATTGTAAATCTACTCCTAAGTTATAAAGGATAGTAGATCATTTGCTTGTCTAAACATTTAGTTGAGTTGTATTAACTAGAGTTATTAGTAGAATCTTCTAAGTTTTGGTCAAGCCTTTTACACCATTGTTTTGGTGTTCTCTTGGGTAGAGTTGCATAGGAGTGTCAACTAGAGTTAGTTGATGTGTGGTGCAGCAGAGTTACTGCTCGTTTAAGCTCTTGTCTTGGAGATCGGAGTTGGTGGCTAGAGTTAGCCTTAGGGGTTCTTAATGTCTAGATCAACTAGAGTTAGTTGGTTTAGTGGGCAATATGATTATTGCTTTGGCTTGTTTAAGTTATATGAGTATTACTTAGTATGGGATTAGGGTGTTAATCTCACGGTTGTGGTTGTAAACTGTGTTTCGCTTTTGCTTGAAAAGATTAGTGAAAACAGTTTGAAAATCCTGTGTGACAAGTCGTGGTTTTACTCTCTTGAGCAAGGAGGTTTCCACGTAAAACTCTTGTGCCTGTTTTACATTGTGCTATTTATTTTCTGCACTGTTATTCAGTCGAGAGACCTAGTCCCGTGATCACTGGTGGATGCATACATTCCAACAATCAAGCATCTAATGCTTACAAAGTAATCATAAAGATGGAAAGTATTATTTCTATTATGAATCATGTCCCTTATATTGACATATCACTTTTGATAACTTTAGTGAACAATATGAGTATATCTGAATATTCTACTATAGTTGAATTAAGAAATAGTACACCAGTTTGGGTCTTATCTAGAATTCAGGAATGACATCTTTGACAGAACTATCAACACAAAAATCTTCTGCCTATTTGTATAAACCTGGAATCTTCGCTTCATTAAGCAATGTGACGTTGTTCATCTTCTCGGTCACCCTCATCCAACTCAAGAAGAAGCCAAGTGCAATGCCCATGTATCCAATTTTGTCTCTGTCAAAGAACTTCTTACCTTTGATGCAATTCTTGAAGGCATCTTCCAACAACACCAGACTGTCGAACACTGGCTCTAGTGTTGCCTTTATGGCATCCTCTCCTTGGGAAATTGCTAAACAACGGAATGATGGAAACCACTGCAGCATCAATTAAAATGTAAATGCTATTGCAACCAATCACTTAAAAGAGAAACATGAACCCTCCAAAGAATTTGTTAAGGAAATAAGCATTAAGCCTAAATTAACCTCGCTAGCTCGTGATGACAACTTATTCTCTCAACCAATGTGAGACTCTAACACTCTCCAACACACGTTCAAGACTGAACATCTAGAGCGTGAACAACATAATTAAGCAATTAGAACTGTTTTATTCATAATAGCTTAAGCTTTTACATAAAATGATCACACAATTTCAACATGGTATTAGAGTTTCCACCCTCACTCAAAAGAAAAAAAATATATACTACATGTTTGGGCATGAAAACGAATAAGACACTACAATATGTAAGAGGAATTTTCGGGACATACTAGTCCTACAAAGGGTCTGGGAAGGTAGAGTGTACGCAAACCTTACCCCTACCTCAGAAGTAGAGAAGTTGCTTCTGATAAGTTACAAATTCAACTGTTAACAATTATAGGATATGGCACCTTTTCATCTATGTAGGCTGCCCAAAATCGTGTCGTGCTATGGCATGATCATAAAGATCATAAGGAAGAATGGAGGGACCATTTAGACAAGCTTCGATGTACTGAAGGATGACAAAGGACTCACAGTTAGTCTTTTCGTCGGGGATCAGGACGGGGATTTTCTTGTAAATAGGGTTGGATTTAAGGAGCAGCTCACTTTTTTTTAACATATTTTGTTGTATAAACTCAGACTCAATAGACTTTATCTTGAGGGCTATTTCAACGTGGTTCATAACGGGCTTGCCAATACACCTAGAAGCTTTACACTACTTGTTGCCATGCCTAACTTCCTCAACAACTAATATTGAAGGAATGACTAATAAGCAGAGTTAACACTCTTTTTTAATGAAATATGAGACAACATTCGATCCATCTTGCACATAAGTTATATCTAGTACATTATGCCGGTTTGTCTTTGCTACAAAATAAACAATATTGTAAGTGAGATCAACAAGTTGTAATATGCTTTAAATATAGTGAGAATTCATTAATTTAAAATTCTAGATCCGCCACTATATACACATCAATTCTTCGTCAAATGTACCCTAATGTGGTACACAAACCTCTAATATACAATTAAAGGCAACTAAGATTGATTAAGAAGAGAAATCGATACAATTAATATAATCAAGCAATTAGAAATATTCTATTCTTAATAATTTATGCTTTTAGATAACATAATCAAATAATTTACACGTAATAGAGTTGCCACCGCCACTCAAAAAACCAAAAATATAACTAAGTAACTTGAAGTGCTCTCGTTAATAACTTAAGCTTTTACAGTTACTAAGAGGGATGTGTACCTTATCGTCAATATAACATACCCCAAATCGGGCAATGGCACGATTATAAGGATCTGAGGGGAGAATAGAGGGACAAGAATTAGTCCAATTTTCATAATGTACTGAACAATGATGAGAGATTCACAAATGGCCTTTCCATAATGAATTAAAACTGGAATTTTCATGTAAACTGGATTTGATTAAGGAGAAGATCACTTTTAGAACCCAAGTTGATAAGAGCTTATGCCTTTTGGTGTTTTGATGATCTCCTCACAAGTTCAGGGACCTGGTCCTCTGCAGAGTATGAATACTCGTCCAGCTATCAAAGTGCTGTACAGCTGTAAAAGTTGTCTGCGTCAGAAAGTTGGTGAAGCTGCAGAGTACTTCACCAATCAGAAGCAAGGAGGTTGCTTGTACGTTTGGTAATAACTCTTTATGGTATTTAACAAACAAGATACAACAATATTACTCATTCATTCAAAGAGAGAGTCTTTCAAGCTTCAAGAACAGCAAGGGACTTGATCGATTGCTTCAAGAGCTTTTTGTACCAGCTGTTATTTTGTTTGCTTGTAGTTCTACTGATATTGTAAGATCCGTTTCACTTGTGAAAGAAACGTTTCAAACTTGTTTGAATCATTGTAAGAACTAGGTTAAGGGTAACTTAGGCTCTTACTCTAAAAG
>NW_006238950.1:505616-512514 GCF_000226075.1 Solanum tuberosum | reverse complement strand
CAATCAAAAGGGTTTCAAAAGTGTTTCAAAGAACAAAAATCTCAAATTCTAATCTAAGCATGGGTTCATTGGCAAAACGTTTTCTAAGCCATTATATTGATGATTTAATGTTTGATTATTGTTTTTAAGATGTTTTCGTATGGAATTCCTTGAAGAACCCATGTTTTTCCCTAAATTCCTAAATTTGCTTATGAAGTGGGTCTTTTGCTTATGATTCAAAGTTTATGAAATTGTGTTTGGATTGGATTGTATTAGTGACTCTTATGATTTTCTACATCTATCTATGATGGATTGGTGATGTATGGATGAATTGAAAGTTGTGGCCTTATGGGCAAGTTATGGGTGAATCACCTTGTGGTGATAGAATTGTTGGGAATTGAGTAATGGTTATTATGACTTTGGAGGATGGTAAGTTGGCTTAATCTCATATTATGGATAAAATTGTTCTTGCTTGGTTTGATCCACTTATGGTGGAGGTGTTTAATTATGGAATGTATTGTGACCATGGCCTTGAAGGCATAGTATGAGAAATTTAAGTGTTACATGACATTTTTATGAATGGACATTCAATGGAGCTAATGTGATCATGTTATTAAAGTAAATGTGTTATTATTGAAAGGATTTTTCTCAATTTGACACTCATGAATGTTGATGATAGAATATGAAGGATTCTTCAATATAAAGTATACCTTGAATTGGTAGGGCTTATGCATCATTTTCTTGTATAAATGATTATATTGTTGATTGTTGAATCCTTGGATCGGTAGGCTAATGGCACCCTTCCATTAATGATTAGTAATGAACCTTGGAATCGGTAGGCCTATGGCACCTTTCCATGAAGGTTAATGATGAGACTTGAACCGGTAGGCCCATGGCACCCTTTCAAGAGGAGTTAATGAGCTTTCCTAAATGAACCTTGAAACGGTAGGCTTAAAGCACCCTTTCACGTGTTAATGAATGTAATTTGGAGTTGGTAGGCCAATGGCACCTCTCATATGTGATAATGTCAAGATAACGAACTATTCTATGGGAATGTTGGCTAAGCACCGAGTGGATTTGGTTAGATGGAAACTCCCCCAATAGTTAGGCATGAGTTTCAATGATCGTCTACCTTATCCCATAAACTATGTGCCCGCATAGGAAGCTAGTGGATCCATTAAGCTATATATACCGGTCTTCCTTAGGCAAGTAGACCACCTCTTTACGGTGTGGGGACTTATGACACCGGATATCATGACAAGCTCTCATGGTCTATGTCGGTTAAATGCTTACTTCCCATCATGTGAGATTTCATTATGGTTTCTTGATAGGTTCTACAAAGTGTAGGTAGTAGTATGGGATGCTACCTATACATTGCACGAGTAGGCTTGGAGAGGGTCATAGTGAGTTTCTCTAAATCCTAATGTATGTGATTCAATTGTGGCCTAAATGAGGTTATTAAAGAATGTTGGCTCTCAAATGCTTAATATGAGATGCATGCTATACTTGGGTTATATTACGAGTTATTTTCCCTTGTCATGTCTTAATTAATGATATACCTCTTATGTATGAATATTGTGCAAAGGTGAAAGAAAGGAATGATAAGTTACCTTAAGTGACCTTAATGTGGTGCCTTAGTATGGATGGTGGTATGGGACGCCATCCATACATTGCACGAGGTATAGCATAAGGGTTTCTTGAGGTGAAGGTCCAAGGTAAAGGTTTTCATGTTGAAATTGTTTAAAGGTAATATTATGACTTACTTGATGTTTATGCTTGTATTGTATGTCTTTTATGCAACTATTCATGGTACTTCAAAAAGTGGCATAATGCATGGTTTCTAACCAAAATGCATGTCCCTTTTAAAGCATGTTTTGCATGGTCATCATACTTAGTACATTTTGTGTACTAACCCATATTCTTCATATTTTTACTATAAGTGTAGGTTCCGGCAAGTGATCCCTCCTAGCTAGTTTGAAGTGTTGGATTGCTTTCCTCCAAGACTTGGTATGTCCTCATGGATTCGAGGATAAGACTTTTAAGTTCTTTTGTTCATGTGATAGACTTAATAGACTTCTTTTGATTGTAAAGGGCCGTGTCCCTACTTATGTTTTGTGACTGTGTCTAAGATGGCCATGTGAGACTTAGACTTCCGCTGTGTGTTTTTAAAGTTGTTTTAATGAAGTTTAAATGTGTGGATGTAAATAAGTTTTTTTTTTATTCTGCACTATTTTCATTATTGAATGCAATGAATGACTATGTGGCTCGTATAAGACCCCTTCGGGGTCGAATACGCCATGTTACGACTAGGGGGTACTCTCGGGTCGTGACAATTAGTATAGTGGGCGGTGTTGTATCCGCTTAGCAGAGTCTAAGTTATCTAAGGGTGATAGCTTAGTGGGCAGTGTTGTATCTGCTCTGGCTCATCTAAGTAATAGGAGGTATTGCTTAGAGTTGGGATTAGTAGGCTAATCTCGATTTGTAAACTTGCTTTTACTTTTGCTTGGAAAAGATTAGTGAAAAAAGTTTGAAAAGTCCTGGAAGGCAAGGTCGTGGTTTTACTCCCTTGAGCAAGGAGGTTTCCACGTAAAGTTGTTGTGCAATCTTTACTTTCAACACTTTGTTTATTTTCTGTTATTGTAACTGTGCTGAGGACCTGGTCCCATCTAGACTAGTGGACGCATACATTACAACAAGTGGTATCAAAGCAGGTGCTCTCTAGCTAGTTAACACCAAGAGAGATTCCTATGGAAAGAATGGTTGCTCCACTGATATGGCAAGAAGGTCGGTCTTTAACAAGGCCACCATTGTTTGATGGTCAGTATTATCGGTGGTGGAAACATTGCATGTTTGACTTCATAATGGCTGAAGAGTGTGAGCTGTGGGATGTTATTTGTGAGGGTCCCTATGTGCCATCTAGAGAAGTAAAATATGGGAATGTCACAAGGGTCATTGTCAAAACTCTACAGCAATACAATGAATTTGACAAACGGAAAGTTGAGAAAAATCACAAGGCTAAGAAGTTCTTAATGTGTGGAATCGGACCTAATGTATATAATTTGATTTCTTCATGCGAATCAGCTAAAGAAATTTGGGATCTGCTGAGAACTACCTATGATGAAGCTAAGGAAACAAGGGCAGATCTGACTGAGGATGCTGATCAGAAGGGAGATGCAGAAAGGTATGAATCATTAGCCTCTAAGGTGTCACAATGTGTGAACCTTGGAGTAGATGAGACCATGGACTATCTCACTCAAAAATTTCAAAAACTTGTGAGTAAACGTGGAGGTTCCATGAAGGAAAAAGCTCATGATAGCGCTACAAGCTCTAGTGGCATATGTTACAAGCGCGATCAACCAGGTCACACCATGAGAGACTGTCTTGTGCTTGAAGTTGATCACAATGAAGTAAAAAGACCAAGAGGGGGACCAGGTCCGTGCCAGCAGTAGCAGAAGAGAAACCATTTTCCAGACGGTAAAGAGGGAGATGACTGCATGGGAAGACTCCTCGAGTGTTTCAGATGACTCTGAGCACTCTGATGAAGCCTTTATGGCAAAATCTGATGATAAGGAAGATGAAGAAGAGGTAACCCTTTTCTGATCTTAAACAAAACTTGCATGTTTACTGTGTTAAGAAGTTGAAGAAGTTTAGCCGTTGTTTTGATTGACTCTTTCATTGAGTTAACAACTGAAATGATCTGATGAACAACAGCCTAGATATCCTTCGGCAAGAAAAAGTAGCTTTGGTTGACCAAATGTCTGTTATGGAAGAACAATTGATGGTTCTAGAAATTGAAAATCTAGAATTTAGGAAAAAATTAAAGATGCTGAGTAAGAAATGTGGCAGAGGTAAGGGGGAGGCCAGCAACTTGCAAATCGAGCTAGAAGCAGAAACAAAACTTGCTATGGCCTTGGAGAGAAATAATCAGTTAGAGAGGGACATGGTCCGTGTTAAAGAAGAACTGAACAAATCTCTCAAGTGGACCAACTCCTCAAAATTCCTTGCAAAGCTTACTAGTCAAGGTCAAAATGATAGGAAGGGGTTAGGAAATTCAAGCAAAAGTCCTTCTTACAATCTCCATGGCAAAGATGTGTCCATGTCTGATAGTTTGTCGTGTCTCCATTGTGGTCGTGATGGTCACTTGAAGAAGGATTGTCCAGCTTGGAAAAGGACCCAAGATAAACTCTCAAAATATTCTAAGCAGAGGAACAGGAAGAAGAAGGGACCTGGTCAACAGAGCAACAAGCAGAAGAAGAGACCTGGTCAACAGAAGAACTGGCAGAAGAAGGGACCTGGTCGTGCTCCTGTTCCCACGTTGAAAAAAATCAATCTACCTCACTGGACAAAGAATTCTCTTATCACTCCTTTATCTGCTTACTGGGAACTCCAACTAAAGTGGGTTCCCAAGGCTAACAAGTGATATGGTATTCTTGTGAGAAGAAGTAGCAGCAGTCAGCATTGATTCATGAATTGCGGATGCTCAAGGCACGTGACTGGGAAACTGAAAACTTCTTCTCTCTTAAGGCACTTCAAGGTGGAGGTGTCTCATTTGGTGACGGCAGAAAAGGTATGTTTTTTTGTGAAGGCATGATTGGGAAATCTATAGAACACACTATTGAGAATGTGTACTATGTCAATGGTTGAAGTACAATCTTTTAAGTGTTTCATAGATTTGTGATGAATGAAACAAAGTTAAGTTATTATCAGAAAGAACATGTGGTCACATACTTGCTCTCTCGGGGATGATTTGATAGAAAAGAGATGCAAGAACATGTGTATTGCTAATCTGATTGATGTTCGTTGTGACAGTCTCACTTGCCTTAGTGCTTAAAGTGAGAATGTTGAGGTATGACATGAGAGATGTGCTCTTGTAAATGTTTCTCTACTGCACAAACTTGTTTCAAGGGACCTGGTCCTCGATATGCTCAAAATAAAATTTACCGATGACAAAGTTTGTGATGCTTGTGTTAAAAAGAAGCAGATCAGACCATCCTTCAAGTGGAATATACAGGCTGTTAATTTTACAAAAGACTTTTGGGCTGAAATGGTGAATAGTACATGTTTTGTAACCAAAATGATGATATTGAGAAGTGTAATCTCAATAATGTTGAAAGAGTATTTGTGGGATACTCTTCCTCCAGCAAGGCTTATCCAGTGTATAAACAATGTGTTGAAGAGAGCATGCATGTGACTTTTGATGAGTCTGAGAAAATTGATGCTCATAAGGGAGACCATGAAATAGAGGAGCTGATCAAAGAAAGGGAAAACAAGGCAATCCTAAATCCTGAAAGCCAACAGGTTGCAGAAGAAAATGGTGCAGATCTCACAGGAGTACATGGTCCCTCTATCACTACCCAGGGGACTCCTTCTCAAAGTCCAGAAGATAATGATGCTGAATCTGATGCTGATGCAGAAGAAGAGTCGAGCAAAAAGTCCAGATGGAAACATCAATCTTCTCATCCACCGGACAATCTCATTTTTCCACTTGACTCTGGAATTCAAACTAGATCCAGGACAAGAAATCTAGTTGCATATTCAGCCTTTATATCATCCATTGAACCCAAGAACATCAAGGAAGCCTTGAAGGAAGTAAACTGGGTAACTTAAATGCAGGAGGAGCTTCATCAGTTTGAGAGAAGCAAAGTGTGGCACCTGGTCCCCAGACCACTCGACAAAACCATTATTGGGACCAGATGGGTCTTCAGAAACAAATTTGATGAGATGGAATCATTACTAGAAATAAGTCAAGACTGGTAGTACAGGGTTATAACCAAGAAGAAGGGATTAATTATGATGAGACCTTTTGCTCCTGTAGCTAGAATGGAAGCCATCAGAATCTTGATTGCATTTGCTGCTCACATGGAGTTCAAACTTTTTCAAATGGATGTCAATAGTGCCTTCTTGAATGGGAATCTGAAAGAAAAAGTATATGTCAAATAGCCCCCAGGCTTTGAAGATGCAGAACTGCCAGATCATGTGTTGAAGTTAGACAAGGCTCTGTATGGATTGAAACAAGCTCCCAGAGCTTGGTTTATGTGGATGATATCATTTTTTAAGCCACTACAAATCTACTTTGCAAGGAACTCGCTGATCTGATGAGCAGTGAGTTTGAAATGAGCATGATGGGAGGACTCACTTTCTTCCTAGGCTTGTAGATCAAACAAACCTCCCAAGACATTTCAATATGCCAAGAGAAGTACATCAAAGAGCTGCTTAAGAAATTTAATCTTCTTGAGGCAAAGGTGTTGGATACTCCTATAAGCACAAGTGTGAAACTTAATAGAGATGAAAATGGCGTGGAGGTCATTCAGACCATGTATAGGGGAATTATTGGGTCACTCTTATACCTTACAGCATGCAGATCAGCCATAATGTTCTGTGTAGAAATGTGTGCAAGATTTCAAGCAGCAACCAATGGAGTCTCACCTGAAGGCAGCCAAACGTATCCTGAGATATTTGAAGGGAACTCAGGACCTGGTCCTCTTCTACCTAACAGGTGACTCACTTGATCTAATTGGTTTTTGCAGATGCTGACTATGCAGGCTTTCTTGTAGATCGAAAGAGTACATCAGGCATGGCATATTTTCTTGGATCATCACTGATTTCTTGAGGGACAATGTTGAGAAGCAAAATGTGGTGATGAAGTTCTATAAGACTGAAGACCAGCTGACTGATATCCTTACAGAGTCATTGAGTAAAGAATGTTTCATTAAAAAACAGGATAAGGCTGGGGGATGCACAAGATTACCTGATTCCTTGACAAGTTTGCACAAAAAAATCTTCTATTTTGATTATGTTACGGAGGGGCAGGTATCTATACTTGTTTTAATGCTTGTCACTTAAGAATTCACTTCTTGTACTTTAATGCAGGTATACACTCATGGTGTGTCTAGCTGAAGGGAAGATTAAATCATACTGA
>NW_006238950.1:497438-505393 GCF_000226075.1 Solanum tuberosum | reverse complement strand
CTACTTCTCTTAGTGAATCAAATTGTATAATCTCTTTAAACAATTCTTGTTGAAATTCACTAATCCCCTTTCCAAAGCTTTTCTCTCTTTCTCAAAATGCCTAACTCTAATTTTTTTTTCAAAGATCCCTATCTCCCAAGAAGTTGAAAACCCTAATTCATTCAACTTCTCCTTTTCTACTCAAGAAGGCTGTAAAGAAATCTCTTGTGAAAAGAGAGAAAGTTAGAAAATAGGTGGCTGGAAATTAAAACTTATAAAGGGACTAGGTCATAGGGTGCAAAAACAAAAGTGAAGAAAAGGAAATGACAAGAGAGGAGCGGATAACGGCAATGGAGAACCAGAAGGTTTTGAATGGCAGAGTCTTTGACCCTGCCATTCTAACCAAATTTGGAATATCAAATCTTTTTGATGCACTTGCCACAAAACGTGGAGATGTCAAGAATGCAGGGTTACCGAAAAGGTTTCTCAAAGGGAAATATCAGTTGCTTTTTGAGTTCATCAACAAGGTGTTAGTGCCCATAACCAAAGAAAAAAAAAGGAACAGTGGCATCTGCTGCTGATCTGTTTCTCATGGAGAAGCTTGATGAACTTGAAGAGATCAACCTCTGTGCCATTATGCTGGAATGTGAGTGTGTTGAAGGAAAAGCTAGGGGCAGATCTCAAGTGACAAATGTTCTAGAGCAGCAGGCTACTTTTAAACGGGAAGTGACTGATCTTACTGAGATTCTGAATAACAAAGAGATTGAAATCACTTCACTGAGGTCTGAATTACAGAAGGCGGTTTCGAGGGGACCTGGTACCAGTGATGGAAATAAGCAGGTGTTGCAAAAGTTGAGGGATGAAAATGAAAGGCTGGTATCAGTGAGGCATTTGTCTTCAACATGAAGCTTATCAAGGCTCATGAGGATGCAAATGAGCGTCTGTCTCTATTTATGCGCACCCTCAATCCCCTTCCCCTCCGTCCTAAAAGTGTCTTGTTTCCCTAGTTTCCCTCTTTGTTCTTCAATCCTGATTAAAACTCTTCTGGTTTTGTGTTGTTTTGACTGACTACAGTGGTCAGTATTTGTGATCTAATACTATTTATGTTTCTGCCCTGTTCATGTGTGGTTTAATATTCTTTTTATGTTTACATACACATGTTTTGTGTGCCCCAAGGCCCTGAATTCTTTATTGCCTTGCATTTAACTTGAATATGTTTACTGCTTCACCTTTTCAATAATGTCAAAAGGGGGAAGTTTTGTTGTAAAGTTGGCTGTGGAATAGGGGCACTGAACTAAGGGTTAACTGTGGTTGTTAGGGGCATTGAACTAAGGGGGAACGAACTGTGGTTGTTACTGGTGCACTAACAAAGGGGGAATTTGTTATGTATTTGAATGAATGTTTGTTCACTCACGTGAGGAGTTATGCAGGTTGTTTGTCATCATCAAAAAGGGGGAAATTGATAAGAGTTTATGCCTTTTGGTGTTTTGATGATCTCCTCACAAGTGCAGGGACCTGGTCCTCTGCAGAGTATGTGACGCTTCAGAGTACTTCACCAATCAGAAGCGACGAGGTTGCTTGTTCAATTAACGGGGAAACACCAGTCATTGAATGAATGCTTGTTCACTCACGTGAGGAGTTATGCAGGTTGTTTGTCATCATCAAAAAGGGGGAAATTGATAAGAGTTTATGCCTTTTGGTGTTTTGATGATCTCCTCACAAGTGCAGGGACCTGGTCCTCTACAGAGTATGAATACTCGTCCAGCGGTCAAATTGCTGTACAGCTGTAAAAGTTGTCTGCGTCAGAAAGTTGGTGAAGCTGCAGAGTACTCCACCAATCAGAAGCAATAAGGTTACTTGTACGTTTGGCGGTATTTCTTCATTATATATATCAAACAACAAAACAACATGAATCATTGTAAGAACTAGGTTAAGGGTAACTTAGGTTCTTACTCTAAAAGTCTATATTAATCGGTTAGGATTAGTATAGTGGGCGGTGTTGTATCCGCTTAGCAAAGTCTAAGTTATCTAAGGGTGATAGCTTAGTGGGCAGTGTTGTATCTGCTCTGGCTCATCTAAGTAATAGGAGGTATTGCTTAGAGTTGGGATTAGTAGGCTAATCTCGATTTGTAAACTTGCTTTTACTTTTGCTTCGAAAAGATTAGTGAAAGAAGTTTGAAAAGTCCTGGCAGGCCAGGTCGTGGTTTTACTCCCTTGAGCAAGGAGGTTTCCACGTAAAGTTGTTGTGCAATCTTTACTTTCAGCACTTTGTTTATTTTCTGTTATTGTAACTGTGCTGAGGACCTGGTCCCATCTAGACTAGTGGACGCATACATTACAACACAAGTGTTCCTCCAAGAAATCGTAGCCCTTAGATTTTACGTTAAAGGCTATTTGAGGCCTCATGACAAATGTACTAGGCCATGATCCTAATAGTTTCACATCATTTTCAGCCATGATCAAAACATAGTTAGAAACACAAAATAGTGCTTAAAGTATGGTGTGAAGAGTGGATTGTGAAGTTGGCAGAGTGTGTGAATGATAAAATTGAAAGGAGAGGACCTTCTTAATTAGTTTGTCCATTTGTTGATAGATTCCAAAAGAATTCAACATTTTGAAACTTGTGATCTTAAATATGTGATAACATTGGCGTGATTATAAAATGTGTGGTCTTAAACATGTTTTAGCACTTATTTGACTATGAAAGCATCTTGTTAAGGAAATATAGAACTGTGTCATTCTTTCTGCAATGAAGTAATAAAGAAAAGTGGAACGGAAGGAGTAGTGACTAGTAGATCTTTGCTGAATAGCTTATTACACAATGTCAATGTACTATTTATCCCTTTCAAAAAGACCAAATGTAGATTGAAAATAACTATCAAGACGTCATAGTCTAAACACATCATGATCAAAAGAAGAACATACGAATTTAGCTAGACGCTTGAGCTCTAATTTTTGCCCAAATGACCTTAGCAGCCTGAGCAAGCTTATCAGTTTCAGGCATGACATCTTTGACAACACTATCACCACAAAAATCTTCAGCCCATTTGTATAAACCCGGAGTTTTGGATTCATCAAGCAGATTTACGTTGTTTAATTTCTCGTTCACCTTCAGCCAACCCAAGAAGCAACCAAGTGCAATGTCCAAGTATCCGATTTTGTCTCCACCAAAGAACTTCTTGCCTTTGCTGCAATTCTTGAAGACATCTTCCAACAACACTAGGCCTTCGATCACAGTCTCTGTTGCTGCCTTTTTTGCGTTCTCTTCTTGTGTTGCTGCCACGCCACGCAGTGCTGGAAACCACTGTAGGATCAAGTAAAATGTTAGTATGTATACTATCCTAACTCATGTCAAGAGAACTCAACAATTTATACGCGTAAGAAAGATTGTTATTGACATATTTGTACAATACAATTTTCTAACTAACAAAATTAACCACTACATGTATTTCCACATCGAAAATCGAAATACTACTTCTTTTTCTCATAATAATGTGAATACTAATGCATTTAAACAACAAAATATGTTGCTAATTCTATTTAGTGATGCATTTTAAAAAAAAATTGTTAGCTTCGAGCAATTTAGTGATCGATTAGCGGACTAGTTTGCTTAATTCCTAACACAATAGAATTTTGATCCATAAAGATATACTCCCTCCATCTCATTTTATGTGAGGTAGTTTGACTCGGCATGGAGTTTAAGAAAGAAATGAAGACTTTTAAAACTTGTGGTCCAAAATGAATGATAGAAATTTGTGTGGCAGTAAATCATTTCATTAAGGGTAAAATAGACATTTTATAGTTAAATTGTTACTTAATATATAAATGTGTCATTCTTTTTTGGACGGACTAAAAAGGAAAGTAAGTCACATAAATTGGAACAGAGAGAGTAATTTGTTTTTTTTTCTCTCTCTCCATTTACGAAATAAAGACAGAAAACAAACCACTAAAGAGATCTTGATATATAACTGAAGAAATGAAAAATATTTGGTATAGTAAAACAAATATTATTTTTTGTAGTTAAATTATTTTCCACATTGAACACACCTAAAAGAAAATACGACAGGTTAAATATGTATTTACAATTACCAACCAGTCTACAAATATTTACATTTTGGAAGTCATGATTATCATGTTAATTAAGTGCTCAAAGTTGTATTAACAACCTAATTACAGTCCACAAGATACTTATTCATTATATATGTCATTATCATGCAATTAATAAGCGTATTATACATTATACACACATTAAAACAGTCCAGTTACCTAGTGACGTTGTCCACGGACCTACGTCGGCAAGGTTTTAAAATGCATTTAAGTCTAACCTTTTTATATACTTAGCACCTCTCGTGCTTTATCGATTGTAAGATAATTTGTACAAGCCGCTAGCTACTGCTTTATCGATTGTAAGATAATTTGTACAAGCCGCTAGCTACTGCTTTATCCATTGTAAGATAATTTGTATAAGCCGCTAGCTAGCTATAGAAGTGTGTTTGGTATCACGAAAGTAATTTTCCTTCTGAATTTGTTTTCATATATATTTTCCTACAAACTATTTTCTGTGTTTGACTGGTAAGTGCAAAATATATATTTCAAAAGTTAAAAATAACAATATTATGCTAACCAATTGAAGAACAATTTGATAGAATTTTTGAGTATTTTAAAAATTAAAAATAATCTCTAAATATTAATATTGGAGCAAGTAACAAGAAACTTCAACAAATATTCTCCGGTAACCAACAACCACAAAAATAACTACACATCATGGAGCACGTTTTCATGTACTATGACTTTTGTTGTACGAGACATACTTGAAAACGTTTGGGGGGGGGGGGGGGGGCGTACTTAAAAACGTTTTGGGGGGGGGGGGGGCTACAACTTCATCTACGAACCCAATAACTTTAGACCAAACCTTGTATTTCTATCTAACTTTCACTTAATATTTAGAAATAATTCATCAAGAACTCAATAACTCAAAATTATATACATATCGTCGTACTTAAAAGTACACTTATCAAGCATACATAGTAGGAAAGAACAGGAGAAACTAAAAATTAATCAAAGCACACACCTTATCATCAATGTAAGATGCCCAAAATCTTGCAATGGCACGATCATAAGGATGAGAGGGAAGAATAGAATGACCAAAATTAGTCCAATTTTCATCAATATATTGAACAATAATAAGAGATTCACAAATGGGCTTTCCATCATGAATTAGAACTGGAATTTTCTTGTAAATTGGATTTGATTTAAGTAAAAGTTCACTTTTAGTACCAAATTGTTCCTCCAAGAAATCATAGGCCAAAGATTTGATGTTAAGAGCAATACGAGTCCTCATGACATATGGACTAGGCCATGCTCCTAATATTTTCAAATCATTTCTAGCCATGATCAAAGAGGAGAACAATGAAAATGTAATAAAGTGATAGTGTTTAATTTGAGATATAAATAGTTGGGGGATGATGGGGTAGGGGGGACCTAGAGCATTAATAATCATGAGTTGGCTCAACTTTGTAACTTTCATTTAATATTTCTACCCTCGGTCACATATTAGTCGCCCACGTTACTAAAGTTGGTTGTTCCGAATTATTTGTCAACTTACCAAATCAAGAGAGAATTTTTGGATTTTCTCTAATTTATCTTTACAATCGTTTTTTTCTTTTTGAAAGTGTAAATAAGTTTGTAAAGTTTCAAAAAAAATTCTTAAAGGAAACAAAACTATTCTACTTATTTATATTTTTTAAGGAGCGTTGTAAAGGGGCACTAATATGAGACGGAAGAAATATTGTATAATAAGGGATTGTTTATGCTGGTTAGAATTATGTAAATTTTAATGAAATAGAGATTAGTTATGCATGATTTAGTTATTTATATATAAATTATTTTATTTTTATTTTATATAGTATAGAATAATAGAAATATATCAATCGACTTAACTTATAGATGTTTGAGTTATGTATGATTATAAAATGATAATTAAAACCATACTTATAGTATTGAATTCATTTATTTAAAAAAAAAATACAAACTGTTAAATATAATATTAACTATTCTTATTTTAGTATATAAATAATTCACTTTCTAATCAATAATCAAACCACCTTTTAAGTGTTTAATTTGAGATATAAATAGTGTTGGGGGTACATTAAAGGAAAAATTACTTAAATACACAACACTTCTTTACCTATTCTCAATATTTCCCTACTCTTTTACTAAAATACAAAAATCCCTTATTTCCCCCCATTTCAACTTAACCGGATACTTTATTAGTTTAAGTATCCGTCCGTTATTAATTAAAGTATCCGCAGTGCTATATTATGCATCCGCCCGTTAATTTAAGTATCCGTGCGGCTAACAACTTAATAATTTAAGTATCCGCCCGTTATTAATTAAAGTATCCGCGCTGCTATATTAAGTATCCGAAAAACACTAAAAAAAGGGATTTTTGGTAATTAATGAAAGAGTAGGGAAAGGAAGTAATTTCTTTCTTATACTATGTCATTTGCCTAATTTTTACTAAATTAAACAGGAACGGGCCTAGTGCATAAATAATTATGAGTTGGCTGAACTTTGTAACTTTGATTTAAATTGTGTATACGTATAAAAAAAATTAGGTAGAATTTAGAGGGTAGTTTGGTTGCTAGTTAGAATTATGAGTTTTATATTAATAAATATAAAAAAAAAAAGAAAAAATATTTGATTTTGTAGTCATTTACGAACTTATTTTTTATTTTATATCCTTTTTATAAGAGATTTTCATTTTTACAATTTTATTTTCTTCTATTTAATTTATAAATGGTAATAAGAGATCATCTCCACAAAATTATTTATGCAAATTTAATTAACCATATGTTAATTATTTATCTTACATCCTACGTAAAATAATTCATCAAAAATTGTGTTTTCTGGTCAAAAGTGACTATTTCTATAGTATGGGGACACATAGGTCTTTTTAAACCGAATCCAACCAACACCTCCGTAGCTTTCATCCCCACTACTCCATAATCATACTTGTTGTGATTTATAATATTTGTCTAGATTATAGACAAATATTTTTGAAATAATTATTTTTTAATTACTTTATTACTAAACACAAGAAAACAAATGGGTAATTTTTTTGTTTTTGAGAAATAAAAAAGACTAAGCATACGAGTCTAGCTTCATTAAAAACTCGACTAATTAGCCATGAACCTTCATGCATGTAGTGCAGTGGATGTAGTGCAGTGGATGAGGTAGTTCATTTTTTAATTAGAGAATCTCAAGTTCGAGCTCTGAATATGAAAAGTTATTGATAAGGAGTGTCTCCGCACGAATAAGGCCCTACAAGTTATAAATCCAAAATAGTCAAACTTCTATACGAGTATTACACATTAAATGAGAAAAAACAAAGTGAGTGAGTTGGGCAGTCAAGTCCTTTATATGGGACATTAAATTTTGAGAGTAGTTAACGGATAGAAAGTTTAAATGGATTATGTTAGGTATGCTTCATGGCCAAGAACTGAACACGTTAAACGGTTAAAGTTGAAACTTGCGGTGTTTTTTTCTAGAAGAAGTGGGACCTTTCTGAGTATGTTTGGTACGAAGAAAAATGTTTTACATTGAAAATGTTTTCTTGGAAAACAAGTGCATTTCTAACATATTTTTTAATATTTGGTTGGAGAGTAAAAAATATGTTTTAATGTTTGGTTGGTAAATGAAAAATATTTTTCAGAAAATATCTTCTTTTTTTTTGCTTGAGACTAAAAAAATACTCTTTAGGAAAATAATTTCTGATTTGAAAATCAACCCCGATAATTGATCTAGGACACGACTCCGACACCCAAACTAGGACAAGACCCTCGATGACCGTTCCAAAATCTGACCCTGAGATCTGACCCAGGACTTGACCCAAACTTTCGACCTAGGACCTGACCCAGGGAAAAAACTTTCAAAAACAATTTTTTTTAAGAATTTTTTTTTAGCGTGGTCGTTGG
>NW_006238950.1:470213-496851 GCF_000226075.1 Solanum tuberosum | reverse complement strand
GGTTTGGTGGTAGTAATAAAAATATATTTGAAAATTTTAAATTTTTTTTGAATAGGAAGGATCGGGTACGGGATATGGGTAGGGTAAGATAAAAAAAAATTAAAGGATGAAATAGAATTTGTAAAATGTTTTCCTTAATTTTGGAAAGGAAGTCATTCTCCTTAAATTTGAGGAAAATGAGTTGATTTGAAAATAATTTCCAAACATTTTTACCCAACTAGACATGAGAAAATTGGTATATTTTCCTCAATACCAAACATACCCTTCTAAGTTTTTTGATTTTCAAATTGATAAGTTTGATTAAATTTGAATTTGCATTTTTCAAATTGATAAGTTTGATTAAATTTGAATTTGCATTTTTCAAATTGATAAGTTTGATTAAATTTGAATTTGCATTTTTCAAATTGATAAGTTTGATTAAATTTGAATTTGCATTTTTCAAATTGATAAGTTTGATTAAATTTGAATTTGCATTTTTCAAATTGATAAGTTTGATTAAATTTGAATTTGCATTTTTCAAATTGATAAGTTTGATTAAATTTGAATTTGCATTTTTCAAATTGATAAGTTTGATTAAATTTGAATTTGCATTTTTCAAGCTTGTTGTTGAGGCAACGTTCCCAAGATTATTTTCATTCTCCAGGGTCAAAGCCTCAAACTAAAGTCATTTAATTAAGGATAGATAGAAGTGGGACCTTAATGTTATCCACTTTTAGTTAACTTTTATTTATACTCCCTTCCTTTATTTTTATTTTTTAACTTGACACGAAATTAAGATAGTAAAAATGTTTTTTTGAATATTATGGTTTTAAACTAAATATATATAAAAAGAATATAACTTTTAAATAAAATAAAATTTTATGATCTAAAATATGTCATGTGAAAAGTTAGAATTAAAGAGCTATCTAAAAAAGCATTCTGTTTAAAATATATCAAAAAATAAAAGGAAAAAGGGTCTGAAAAATACTTCAATTTTGGCCGAAATTATTGTTACGATACCAAACTTTATGGAGGACCTTTTACCCCCTGTACTATTTAATAATGTATTTTAAAGGTATATATGTGCCCACATGGACACATTACTTTTTAAAATGATGCAAAATTTATGATGTCCACGTAGACACATATATACCTTTAAAATACACTATTAAATAGTACAAGGGGGTAAAAGATCCTTTCCAAAGTTTGGTACCGTAACAACAATTTCAATCAAAGTTAGAGTATTTTTCAGACCCTTTTTCCCAAAATAAAACAAACAAAGTGAAATGGTAAAAGTACTTCCTTTCTTTAAAATATTTTGAATATATGGTGTAATATAATACTTCTCTGCAAAATAAAATATCCAGTCATCTTGTTCAAAAGAATAATTAACTTTAAAATGGTCGGATTCAGCTCAATTAAATTGAAGTTTGTAATCCATGATGATAGTCGAGTTGGTTGAACAGACAATCTCATCGGTGGTTTCAGATTTGAAATTCTTGCATGTTTTCTCAATCGAACTTGTCATAACTTGTTTAGTGTTCATGGGCAAGTTTATGTGAATATGGACCATCTGAGAGGCAGCCCATTTTATTTCTATTGGGCAATCCAACACATTATGACTTTTTACTTAGTATAGCCACTTTTATCATGTATTTACAAGTTAGCCATAGTTTGTATTTATTTATTTTTGCAAGCGTCCGTATTCTTCACCTGGTTAAAAGGGAAAAGATTCAAATATATCATTGGACTTTGAGAAAAGGCTTATTCATGTCATACATTAAACGTTGGACACATCTATGTCATTTTAGTTTGAGAAAAGACCCATCCGTGTCATTACTTGTTAACGGAAAACAATTTCAATTTTGCAAAATCATTTTTTACACGTGGTCATATATGATTAGTCCACGTCATTAATTAAATTATTTTTTTAACGAAAAAAAGCTCAAATATTCCATCGAACTTTGAGAAACGGTTCATCTATGTCATCCTTTAAAAGTTTAGCACAAATATGTCATTTCACTTAACAAATAATAGCATGGATGAACCCTTTCTTTAACGGAAATGACATAGATGAGCAAAACTTTAAATGGATGACATAGGTGAGCCTTTTCTCAAAGTTCGATAACGTATTTGAGCTTTCTTCCTTTTTAAAATAAGAAAAACTTTATTGTGACAAGAAAATTGTAAAATGACCATAACATGTTACCTGAAGTTAACTTTTTGAAAAATTTATTCTCCAAAGATGGTAATTATCATACGGCCGGCTAAATATTGGAATAATTTAGAATTGCAAGTTGATTATTGAACAGGAAATATATATTTATTAGTTCATAGGACAAACGTGCATTTAATATTAAGTAATATGGCATTGATCAGTTTATTAATATTAAAATATAGTTAGAGATATCTTTGTTATTTTTCATTAATTGTTTAAACATCTAAGATAATCAGTGATACCATTAGTATTAGCAAGAAAATTATGATCATGTGACCATCATTAATATTCTTGTTCCTTTGTTTTTTGATGTCCGGTTGGAGAGGAAGTACACATCAATATTTTCATATAAAATAAACCAATCTTGATCTATGCTAGTAATAATAACAAATTGATCAAGTTGTATTTTATTTTTATTTTTCTTTTTAAAAAATATAGTGATGGAGAATCGAGCCCTCACTAAAACATAAAAGTTTAAGTACTCAATCAATTTGAATCACTAAAAATTTTCCGATCGAGTTGTATTTGATAGTGCTAGAACGGACAAGTTTATATGAGATAACATATTCTTGAAAAAATCATGTGACAATGTTTGGTTGTTCTAGGTGAATATAATTATGCTAGAGACTGTTGGTATTAGAAAATTGAAGGTAAAATAGACAATCCTACTCGAAATAAGAAAGATGAAGAAAAATCTTGAGACTTTGATACCTCTTATGCAGTTGAAAAAAACTATCAAAACAAGATCTTGTCACCTTACTCTATAACAAAAGGAACTAACATTCGCAATTGTATGTGAAAATTGATCTATTATGAATATAATTAGATCATTGATTTTGAACGCTTCAATTACATGATCAATGATGAGAAAAAGTTGATCAACAAGGACAAATATATATAAAGGCTGTTGAGTAATGATCATGATAAATAATATTCTAAAATATCAATCTCATATTAACAAAATAGTATTTGTACTTACTTACGGTCAGGAAAAGTACAATTTCAAAATGTCTACTATATTTTAGATATAAAGAAGAACTTATTGTCTATATTGCGACTAACAACTTCAGGCAACTATGTCGGGTTTGAACTGAATGACATAAAAGCATATCAAAATTTGAAAGTTATAAGTTCGCCAATTATGGAGGCAAGGAGACTAGAGTAATAAATTATATTGGTTAGACAGTGGTATTAGCTCCTTTGGAGCTCAATCTGTCAAACGACAAGGAATTAGGGTTATGAAGTTCTCCTTTTGATATAGCAAATGAATAAACCAAAAAAGCGCAAGACACACCTGATTTGCAAGATTAGGAGTGTCTGAGTCCAGATTAACATATGCAGGAGCACTTTTTTTTTTTAAACGAACGGTTAATCGTTGTACCTACCTACTTAGACTGAGTTCATAGAGGTTCACCTTCAACGCGGCAGAGCGGTTTGAGCCACATCAAGTTGCAGGCCTCGTTTTTGCGAAGGTCTTGTCTCTTAAGCGACCTCTGCTTAAGCAAAGGGCATGTCGCTTAAGCGACCTTCGTTTTAGCGAAGGAGGCTTCGCTTTTGCTAGAGTCGGGCTTTTAGCAGGGTTCACTTTGTGAACTCTAGGTCGCTTTTGCGACATCTGAGAGGGTTTTTGCCTACCATTTTTGGGGTTTAAGCCCCATTTTCTATTTTTGAGCTTGGGAAGACCTCAGAGGCGATTACTTGTGCTAAAACCTTTGGGTAAGCCTTTATGATTCTAGAACTTCATTTCCCATTGATTATTTATGGACTCTAACATCAAAATTTGGGGTTTTGATTTGCAAATGATTTAGTTTTCCAAGAACTCAAGTTCTAAATTAAAATGGGATTTTGAAGTGATTTCGATTCATTTTTCGAAATGGTTTTCACCATTGAGTTCCTAAAGGCTTAAACACCATTTTCAAGTATTAAATTTTGAATTCACACCTTCATTTCAAAATTGAATTTTGAGTTGATTGACCCATTTTTCTAAGAAATTGATGTGGGTATTGTTATTTTCAGAATGTGACGGTGAATACTTGCTTGTATATAGATTGTGTGGCTTTGGAAGTGATTTGGAAGGGGAAACTCTAGGAGTGATTATTGGTTGATTTAAGACAAGTGATCTCCTAAACCTTGTATTCTAGTAGAATTTGTATACTCTCTTCGTTGTTTGCGTGTTGGGAGTAATGAGAATGAGGTGAATGATTAATTGTCTACTTGTTAAATCTTAATGAATAAAAATGGGTTGAAATTTAAAAGGATATGTGATAAACATGATGTTGTGAAATGCCTTGTTGTAACCCTTAATGATTAATTGATGAAATGCTTGATAGCGTGAAAGTGGACTTGAATTGTATGAATTCTTGTCTCTTCCATGTGGTGTTATAGTGTTTGTGTGCATTGATTGTTATGTGAATGTTATGATGTCGAGGTCTGTGCCGGTGACTGTTATGATGCCGAGGTCTTTGCCGTTGATTGTCGTGATGCCAAGGTCTTTGCCTGTGATTGTTATTAAGCTGATGGAAAATAATTTCGGCTAGTGATTTGATATAAAGCCGATGAGAAATGGTTTTGACTGGTGATTTGTGCCGATGGGAAATGGTTCCGGCGAGAGATTATTATTGTGTCCTAATGCATTTGATACTTATGTGTGACTTGCTTGTGAATTGTGATTGATGTACTTGTTGCGTGTGACTGAACTACTTGACTTTGAGATTGACTTACTTGATTCGTTTGGTTATTGATTGGTGACTATTGATTTGTGGATATTGGGCCTTGTGGGCCGCGTATTGTAGAACTGCGTGCTAGGTGGAACTGATTTCTGTGCAGGTTATAGTTTGAGGAGGTTCAGTTGGAGTGTAAGAGGTATTCGATTTCTATCTAGATGCCTTGTTTATTCGGTCAGATACTTTTATCATAATTCAACAACTATATGAGTAATAAATATTTAAAAATAACAGTATACGTTTTAATAGTACTCAAAAGCAAAATAAAAGGGAAAATAAATGTCGATCACATTAATTAAGAAAGGAAAATACCAAAGGGAAGTGCTAAATTACCAGAAAATTTGGCCAGAAAATTAAAAAAAACTATAATATTTTTTTTATTTTAAAACAAACTGATCTTTTTTTCATTTTTTAGTTAAAATGTAATAAAATTAAAAGGGTAAAAATATTTTAAAAGGTAAAATAACATAGATAAAATATCATTCTGGCCAAATTTTCTGATCAAAAAGATTTTTTCAATACCAAATACTTATTTTTTAAAGTTCATTAATCCGACATAATAAATCAAACTCTGATATAACAAATCTCAATTTTATTAAATAATTCAATTTTTGATGATTTAAATCCACCCATAAACTCTAGTGGTTGAAGTCTGAACCCACTACTCCAACCTTTTAAATTATAGGCAAAAAGTACAATCAGTCAAGAAATTTGAAAGCAATAAATGTATACACCTACAGGACAATAATATCAATGTAACACATTTCAAATCCACCTTTTAAAAAGTAGAAAATAATAATAAAAATTCCAACCTTTATGGGTTTATAATAAAATATCTATTTATTTGACCTTTATCATTGCTGGCCTTTCCAACCACTACTCATCCACTGAGATTTATGTATAGTGGCTACAAGTCAAATCCAAAAGTCTTAGAATTATTATTATTGATCGTGCCTTCCAATTTCTAACCAATTTTGGTGCACATAATTCAATCATACCTTAAAGTTAAAAAGATCATGAGAAAATTCAAACACTTTCTTGAAAATCATTACTTAAAGTATTTGTTGTTGATATTGTTCTATTCTTCGTTATAATATTTTCTTTTCAAATATGCTTTAAACTGTTTGATATAAGTTGAGTTTTTTTCCAGAAACTATCTCTAGTTTCTAAAAACTACGAGTAAGATTGTGTGTACACCATCCTCTTCAGATTTTACTTGTAAGAATACACTGAGTAGGTTAATAATAGTATTTAAAAAAAAAAAACTCTAATGTATATACTAGACTATATGGCAACCACTTTATTCTTCAAGTTTCTAATTACTTGTATTATAGATGTTATCGGTAGTTATCTTTTAGGTAATCTTACAAAATGATGGATATAATATCGCGACTTCAGATTCATATGAAACTAACATTTTCCGTACGAAACATATTTTTATATGCAAGAATTCACAAAAATATTCAATAAAGAGCATAGATGAACTCATAATTTTATACAATACTTTCAATGTTTAAAAATCTTAAAGGCTAAACCTATAGTACTTAAATTCTGAATTCCCCCAATCACCTTACATCATAACATTTCTTTTATACTAGTGCACATGGGTAAATTTATATGTAACATATCGGTTCACGTAAATTTAATAAGTATTGCCTAAACTCTATGTACATGTCAAGAAATCAACTAAATATTTGACTGTAAACTCATATACCATGATATACTTATTAACTTGAGTAGAAATGAACGTAAAAATCATAAATTTTGAATCTTGAATCTGCCTCTGTCACGACATAAAGAGTTAAACTCATATTCTCATATTATTAATGGAAACTCTTCTCTTTTTTTTTAAGAAAATGGTAGCAAAGATTCACTTTCTCTTTTACCTTATCTGTTTACTTATATATAATTTATAGATATATATTTATATTTTTATATATATAAGAATTAGAAGGAAGTAAAATCCAGATTTGCTGCTGCATGTTTGTTCTTGTCCTCTCTGTTTCATCTTTCCCAAAATGAACAAGTTGCTCTCCTCATTCATTTGTCTCCTTCTGTATAACTTCATCTCTCCATCTTATTCACTCCCTTTATGCACAGATTTAAGTAAGTTATTTTAATTTTTTTTCAATTTTTCTTATGATGAGGGTAGTTCAATCTCTATCAAGATGTTATTTTTATACAAATTTTTGTTTTCTTTTGCTAATTGTTCTTATTCATTGTGTAGGAGCACCTGTTATTCCTAAAAAGGCTTTGGCTTTTTGTCCATATAATGGAAGAGTATGTTGTGACTCTTCCAAAGATGTGCAATTGCAGAAGGCTTTTGAGGGTATGAAAATATCTGATACTTCATGTAGTTCTGCTGTCAAATCAATACTTTGCTCAGTAAGTTTTCTAATTTTGATAATTTTTTATACACTCTATGGCTCAGACTCTTCAAAAGTATTGTCGCGCACTTATGTTGGATCCTTCGAGAAAAATTCACTACGTTCGGAGGATTTAACATACTTGAAGAGTCTGAGCTAAATAGCTCATATATGTTAGTGGAAATTGAAGTTGGTGCATTTAAAAAGTTTTTACCTTTAGTATTTTCTTAATGGGGTTAGCTAAATTTGCTTTTTTTGCCATATTCTTGAAGAAATATTATGAATCATGACAGTTGACAACTCAAATAAGAAATAGGTTTAGTATCTGATCAACAAACTTTGCTCTTCCTCATGTCATTCTTAAACATGTTTATGGCAATTGAAGTTGGAGCATTTTAAGAAATTTCTTCATCCTTTAAGCCGAGGGTATATCGGAAACAATCTATCTACCCCACTGACGTAGGGGTAAGGTCTACGTACCCCTCCCAAGACTCCACTTGTGAAACCACACTGAGTATGTTGTTGTTGTGGTTAGCTTAATTTATTCTTTTTTCTCGAATTCTTGAAGAAGGAAAATAAATTTTGACAACTTACATCAGAATAGTTTCAACAACTGATGAACAAATTCCAAGGTAATTCTATTTTAATAATAAAACTAATCCAAAATATTTCCCTTTTTTTGTTCAGACATGTGATCAGTTTTCAGCAGAGTTGTTTAAGGTAAAATCAGGGCCAAGACCAGTTCCTGTTCTTTGCAATTCAACTGTTGCATCAGCAAACAACTTTTGTTCATCTGTTTGGGATTCTTGCCAAAACATATCAATAACAAATTCTCCTTTTGCACCATCCTTGCAAACCAAAGCAGGAGGAACCAAAAACTTAAACTCCTCCTTGTTAACAGACTTCTGGCAATCGAAAGCCGATTTCTGCGAAGCATTTGGTGGAAACTCTGATAAAGATTCATTATGTTTCAATGGAGAACAAGTTTCGCTAAAGAAAAACGAAACTTTACAGCCTCCGAATGGAATGTGTTTTGAGAAGATTGCTGATGGAGCTTACCTCAACATGGTCCCTCATCCTGATGGATCGAACCAAGCATTCTTCTCCAATCAGGCTGGAAAAATTTGGTTAGCAACTATACCAGATCAAGATTCAGGAGAAAGCATGGGGATTGATGAATCAAGTCCATTTGCTGATTTGACAGATGAGGTTTATTTGGATGCAAGATATGGGATGATGGGGATGGCTTTTCATCCAAACTTTGCAAAGAATGGCAGGTTTTTTGCATCATATAACTGTGACAAAGCTAAGTCTCCTAGCTGTGCTGGAAGATGTGCTTGTAATTCAGATGTTGGTTGTGATCCTTCTAAGATAAACTCAGAGGATAATAAGCAGCCATGCCAATACCATTCTGTTGTTTCAGAGTTCAGTGCTAATGGGACTGCATCAAATCCATCACTGGTTGGCTTTTCACTCCATTGTGTTCTTAAACAGCAGCTAGAGAGCCACTTGTTAGATTTTATTTACTTTTTATCACTAACAATGCTCATCACGTGTTGGTCTGATTCTTTTTTATGGGCTAAAGCACATGATAACTCTTTTTGATTATGGCTTGCGGAGAGACTTTAAACCATGCCCTATACCTGCTCTGATACCATGTTGAATTACGTTACCACCTCATCTTAAAACTTAAGCTGTTAGAACCTAATTCTGCTAAGGATTAGAACTTTCTCCAATTCCATTTCAAAGGTTTCATTGCAAGCACTATATGTTGCCTTGTTTGACTGAAACTTCATACATTTTGTAGGCAGAGAAGGTGAAACCATCGGAAGTGAGGAGAATATTTACAATGGGGCTTCCATTCACAGCTAATCATGGAGGACAAATACTCTTTGGCCCTGAAGATGGATATCTCTACTTTATGATGGGAGATGGTGGAAGCAAGGGTGATTCATTCAATTTTGCTCAAAATAAGAAGTCATTACTTGGAAAAATAATGAGGGTTGATATTGATAACATACCAAGTGAGCACTTTGATTTATTTGTTTTACAATACTTGACACAAACTAAAAGGTCAATTGCCTGCCTTGCACACTTTGTTGAGTTATGTCATGAGACACTAAGGTGATTCTTTCAATAGGTCAAGAAGAGATATCAGACCTAGGACATTGGGGTAACTATTCGGTTCCTCGAGATAATCCTTATTCACAAGATAAAGATTTGCAGCCAGAAATTTGGGCGCTTGGACTGAGAGATCCTTGGCGCTGTAGCTTTGATTCAGAAAGGCCTTCTTACTTCATCTGTGCGGATGTTGGACAGGTTCAATGACAATCTCACTTTTGTTGAGAGCTATAACATCTCTGTTTGTTAAGATATTTTCAAAAGACATAACATGCTACCTGGTATCTTGATGCTGAGTTTCTAACAATCATGCAGGATCAGTATGAAGAAGTTGACATCATCACGAAAGGGGGAAACTATGGATGGAGCATGTATGAAGGTCCTTTACGCTTTAAAAATGCTTCAGCTGATGACTTTGTTGATCCCATCTTCCCAGTGTTAGGATACACCCATTCTGAAGTAAACAAAGAAGTTGGATCTGCGGCCATATCAGGTGGCTATGTTTATCGCTCCAAGACTGATCCCTGCATATATGGAAGGTAAATATGAACACACCCTAGATTGTTGATATACGATTAGGAAACTAAACTTGACATAAGGATGGTTGCATTTGCAGTTACCTCTATGGAGATTTGTATGCTAAGAACTTTTGGGCAGCTCAAGAAAATCCGTATAACAGTGGGAACTTTACAGCAAGAAGCATCCGTTTCAGTTGTGCTCATGATTCCCCTCTCAATTGCAGCTCAGTTCCCAATAGTCCATTGCCTGCTTTAGGTTACATATTCTCATTTGGACAGGATAACAGGAAGGATACCTATATTTTAACAAGCACCGGTGTATACAGAGTGGTTCGTCCAAGTCGCTGCAAGTACACTTGCTCGATGGAGACAGCAAGGACTGCTGAGACACCACTTCCCTCTGCACCTTCAGATGGTCACATTGCTAAAGCAGATCTCTACTCGGTCCTTCTTCTTTACTGTCTGCTGTTTTTGACTAGCTTTCATCCTGTAGTTATTGCACTGTGATTATGACATCAAATTTTTACCTAGCTTGCATGGTCCGATCCAAGCAGGATTGTTTTAAAGGTGATCTGATCCATCAGTCCTTCTTTCACCTCCCTGCATAGGATTGTTTTAAAGGTGATCTGATCCATCAGTCCTTCTTTCACCTCCCTGCATAGGATTGTTTTAAAGGTGATCTGATCCATCAGTCCTTCTTTCACCTCCCTGCATAGGATTGTTTTAAAGGTGATCTGATCCATCAGTCCTTCTTTCACCTCCCTGCATAGGATTGTTTTAAAGGTGATCTGATCCATCAGTCCTTCTTTCACCTCCCTGCATCGCATGGTACAAATCTAAGCAAAGCAAAGAAAGCAAAACTGTACTGAAATGCTAAACTGCAGCATTCATTTAAAACTTTACTTAGCTTTAGTTCTTTGAAGAAACGGAAGTGAGTAAAAAATACACAAATACCAAGTATAGTAGACTCGCCTATCTCAAAATATCATCTGATGACTTACAGAGTAAAACAACTTGAACTAACTTGACAGCATGAAAAAGATTAGCATCATGGGGAGCAAGAAACTAGGTTTTTGTCACTAGTTCCAAAATTAGCAACAAGATGACCAGCAACAGGATGCAGAAACATGTCAGACAACCATCATGCATTCCTGCTATCACTCTTGTCTGCAAGGCATTTTTCTACTGCTTCATCACAAACTTGATGATAAAAGCCCAGAAGCTATGGTGAATTGGATATCCTCGGTAGAACCCTGACTTCTTCTTCCTTAGCTTGATAGAGAATTGGAGAGGATGAATGTAGTTGAGATTTCAGAATTAGGAGAACTATTTAGAATTAGGTAGTTTTAGGACTTAAAATACTTATATAGGGCTTAGAATAGGGGTCAAAACGACATAACTTTCGTATTAAACACATAGGGAAAAGATCCAAAACCCCATTAAAAATAACTACCGACTCGGTCTACGGTTGTGACCTACGGACCGTAGAAATTTATACGGCCCATACTGGTCAACCGTAGGCCAAGTACTGAAGCCCTAAATTTTAATCAAATTTGACGAGACCGGTCTACGGTCTGTACACCCCGACCATATAATTTAACTTTAACCCTAAAATTTCACTAAGTCTGGGACCTTCTTACGAGACCTATCTATGCCCCGTAGGCCATTCAACGGACCGTCCTGGTCAACAGCCAGTTAGAGGGAAATTGTTGTTGGGTCAACTTAAAAAAGTCATAAACCTTATCATAAAAGGAATTTGGTGGCCCATGACCTACCAAATGATAGATAATTGAATCCTCTTTCCAACGCCACCGAGTTTGCTAAAATCCCATCTCCGAGTAAAAAGTTATGCTCGTTTTAGTGAAGCCCTGTTGGGCAGACTTGACCGACGACCCCACCTACGGTTGGTAGGTCGACCTACGGCCTGTAGGGCTCTCCGTGGGTGGCCTTCGGCAGCTTTTAAGTTAGGGTCATTTAGGTCTTTTCCCCATGCGTTGGGCACTTAAACTTTGTCGTTTTATGCCTAAACTACATCGTTTACTCAGTCTAAGCCTATTAGTCAGAGTTACCCATAACCCTCATTCACCTAAAATCATCCAAACTTGGAGCAAAAAGAAGAGGAAAAGTCGACCAAAACTCCCAAGAACAAGAAGTAGTGTTCTTTAAAGTTTCTGCCCCGAAATCAAAGGATTACTCTGTAGATTTCGTCACCAGGAGTGTGGGATTTCAGGAGTGGTTCCTTATATGCACTAGGTCCCTAGAATTCAGTCAGATTCTAGATTCTCCATATACTGTTTAGACCAAGGGTTTGTAAAATCTTAGAAGATTGTTGTGATTTCAATTGTTATAGTATCCATAATCAAAATAGCATGTTTCTTGGAAGGTTTGTTCAGTTCCTCGTATGAAACGTAGAACCCTAGTTGTGTAGATTCTTTTAGTTCATGAATTACACTTGCTAGGTCAGCTTAAAGAGATATACATGCCCCAGTTAAGAATACTTCATTGTCAGTATTTAAATGTTGCATTCTTAGATTTGCATGTCAGAACATTAAGGTATCTAGTATTTCAGTTTTGTTATGTCATACACATTCCAGTTGGGTGTAGGATTTGACCGAGTTGGTCTAGGGTTCAGTGTACCCTCATAGTCCTAGAACTACGTTCCCCCATAGGTTTATCAGTCCCATCTATTGGGAATCAACTTTAGTGATCACATCATTCATGCCTTTATACCCCTGGCAAGGTATATTGAGTCCTATCGATGGGGAGTATACATCAAACAGTCATGCCTTTATACCCCTGGCAAGGTATATTAAGTCCTTAAGTCCTCTCGATGGGGTGTATACATCGGACTCCACATTTTGCTCATGTGGTTTTGTGTCGGTTAATAGTAGCTCCCACAGTCAGACTTCAGTGCATTTGACCAGGACTTCAGTTATATCTCAGCATTCAATCTCAGTATGTCATGTTCAAGATTAGTACTTGGTCAGTGCATTTAGCTCAACCTTCAATATATTTCAGCATTTACATTCAGTTCAGATTATGTTATTGCTCAGTATGCTTTGTTTAGTTATGTATTTTATTCAGCTATAATCTATATCATGCATGCTCAATACATTCCAAGTACTGACACATACTCTGTGCTACATCCTTTCATGATGTAGGTTCAGGTACTCAGCATCCAGATCACGCATAGATCAGTTCCCGATCTTCAGTTCAGCAACTTCAATGGGTAGTCCTCATACTTCGAGGACAATAGACATGCTTTATACTTTAGTCTTTTTATTCAGTTTTCAGTTTTGCTAGAGTTAACTGGGGGCATGTCCCAACAACTTTAGTCAGTTAGAGGGTTCTACAGACATAGTACTAGATTCAGTTTTAGTTTTGAGTTTGATCATCCAATTGTTATTAAACTCATAGTATTTTATATATTCAAATCAGTATTGGGTATTCCCCACTTTTAGTTATGACTGTTTAAGCTTCCGCATAGTATATTTATTCAGTTTTCTTTTAGTATGCTTATGATATGCAACCTCAGGGTTAACTTGGGATCACTCGTGATCCAAGGTCCCGTGTTTACGTCCAGGGGGTAGCCTCGGGGGGTGACAAAGGGTGTAAAGAGGTTTGGTAAGAAAGGGAAGCTTAGTCGCTGTTATGTAGGCCCATATCAAATCTTGAGACGTGTTGGTAAGGTTGCTTATGAGCTTGATTTTCCTAATGATTTGGCATCGGTGCATCCAGTTTTCTGTGTCTCTATGATAAAGAATTGTGTTGGAGATTCGACATTTATAGTCCTCTTAGAAGGTTTGGGAGTTGATGAAAGTCTTTCTTATGAGAAAGTCCTGGTTGAGATTTTAGACCGGCAAGTTAAGAAATTAAGAAACAAGGAAGTTGCTTCTGTGAAAGTATTGTGGAGGAATCATTTAGTTGAGGGTGCTACTTTGGAGGCCGAGGCCGATATGATGTCCCGATATCCTCATCTTTTTCCTTCTACTCCTACTCTAGCCTAAGGTAATGAGTTCCTCATGGTTTGCTCTTTGTTTTGGTGTCATGTGTGAGATATTCCCATGATTTTCTTATTTTATGCATGTTCATGAAAAACTTGTGTTTTGAAAGAAAATGAGTTT
The DNA here is from genome assembly GCF_000226075.1 of Solanum tuberosum. NCBI lineage: Eukaryota > Viridiplantae > Streptophyta > Magnoliopsida > Solanales > Solanaceae > Solanum > Solanum tuberosum. The sequence goes on along the minus strand of NW_006238950.1, from coordinate 482,802 downwards.
ACATGATTGATTTTCCTCATGTTGTTGTGCATTGAGTGCCTATAGACTTCATGAGATGAATTGTTAAACATTCTTTAGATATGCTTTTGAGAATGAATTGCATATAGGCTCCATGAGATTGTGTTGAGCATTCTTTTAGCTTTGAGATGGTAGTTCCTCCTTGAATATGAGAAATCTTGAAATTTCATGCATATTGGGTTGCTAGGTCTAGTACTTACCTTCCTTATGGTGCATTGAGTATGTTTAGCCTGGAGTCAATGTTTTCTCCTTGATATGTGCATTTAGATGAGATTGCATGCATGATGGGCTGCTAGTATTGAGTCTTGTCTTTCAAGAGGTGTCTAGAATTCCATTTGAGGACGAATGTTCCCGAGGGGGAAATAATTTAACACCTCGAAATCTAGTAGGCTAAACTAGGGGCTAAGTGCTAAGTTAAGAGCTAGAGATTTGAGCCTTGGCACCCTTCACAAAGGCCTAAACGGATCGTGAAGGGCACCACGACTTGTTTTGGTAGTCGTGGAGCTTGGGCAGTAGCTAGCCAAGGGAGACTCACCTCCCACGAGCACCTTGACGGCTTGTAGTGGGCACCACGGCTCGTGGTGGTGCCCGTGGAGGTGAGGTAGCGAGCTCCCAAAATTGCCTAAAATGTTAGGCCCTCCCATGAGCCACTAAACGGCTCGTAAAGGCCACTATGGGCTGTGGGAGTGGTTGTGGTCTAGAGTTAGGCTTATAGGGATTGAGTGGTGGCAAGCCTAGCCACTGGTCAAGGATCGCAGGCACCACTACGGGCCGTGTGGCCCTTGACGGCTAGTGAACCCACTCGTGAAGTGGGGGTTCGACAACTTTTAGTTAGGGGCACATGGGTCTTTTCCTATTTTAATTAAATTAATACTATGTCGTTTTACCCGAGCCTAGGACCCCTATATAAGTGATTTTAACCCCAAAACTCACCCATTCAAGTCATTATTTCCAAAGAAATCCCAAGTTCTTCCTCTCAAATATTTCTCTCTCTAGAACTTAAAGAAGAAGAAAGAGTTCAAGCTAGGATCAAGGTCAAGTCTCCAATCCTCAAGCATTTGTGGGCTTTGATATCAAGGTATGATGACTTTTCATCCATGGAGCCCCTAAGATTCCCCAATTGAAAAGTAGAAATTCCCCAATTTGAGTTAGGATTTTCTTCTAATGTTGTGGGTCTTGATGAATGTGGATCCAATTGAGTGTATTATGATTGTTTATGCATGAATTGATAGGATTACATTTTTTTAGGATGAATTTACATGTACATGTGCTTAACCCATGTTTCTAAGTTGGAATTGATGTAAATGGGTTTGATGCCATGAAAGGAGAACTTGTAGGTTTAGATGTATTCTTATAGGATTGATGAGATACACTAGAATTGCTTTGAAATTGATCGCATATGTAATGATTATGATATTGATTGCTTTGAGAGTAAAGCATATATGATGATTATGAGATGTAGTGCTTTGAGAGTAAAGCTTATGTTAATAATTGCTGATTATTGATGTAATTGTTCTGGAAGGGATAATTCCCACATGAATTTCTTAAGTATGAATGTGAAAGGCTTTCTCACATTGAATGATTTTAGGTTGAAAGGATTGCTCACCTAAAATGAATCTAGATAAAAAGACTAAGAAATTGATGAGGCTAGAGGCAATTACCCTTGACATCTAAATGAGAAGTATATGAGGCGATTTCCCATATTCCTTAGAATTGAACAAACGGCGACTCCCCACGTTCCTATTATGATGTTGGGCATGGAAGCGAGTACCCATGACCCATTAGTGAAAGATGTGGAGGCGAGTACCCGTGTCTTATAATGAAAGGACATGGAGGCGAGTACCCATAATTCCTTATGAATCTTTGTATTAGATGGTTTTGAGACAATTGTATGAGACTTTCGCTTCGTTTTATAAATACTTTGATGTTGTTGAAAATATTTTAAATTTTACCAATTTTCTATTATATTGACTATGATAGATAAGTGTCTTATATGAGGCCTATCGAGGTCTTGTATGCCATGTTACGTCTAGGGTGTACCCATGGGTCGTGACAAGGATAGATCGGAACTTGTGGAGCTTCTTGTTCTACATTCTCACCCGCATTTCTTCGAACGTATGCTCTTCGAGGGGCCATATCCTAAAAAGCATTGGATAAGGATTATGAGAGAGAGATATAGAGTTACACTCTATCGCACAACTTTAGAATAATGAAAGAACTGGAATTTTCTAAACATCTTATAGCCTCTTATTCATAAATGTGGCACGTTTCACACTCATGAACAAGACTCTACTTGACGTAGCTTGTGATACATCCTAGGACCTTTCTATACCTTACGCTCTTAATACCAGTTTTTCATGATCCAAAGTATACCCTAGGTGTAACATGGCGTATAGAACCCCAAAAGGCCCTACATAAGCCACTTAGCATACATCATAAAATATAATAGAAATAAAGATTTCAAGAGTATTATTCTCATATCATAAAATAGTTTGAAAAAGTGAAGTCTAACATAGTCTCAACAAGCCATCTAATACATCAAAGAAGTGGTTGAGATGTAACCCATGCACCACGTACAAATGTCTGAAAACTGAAATAAAAAAAGCAATAAAAATGTCATGGTCCTCGAAAAATGAGGACTCACTAACTCTTGATCTTCGAATCTTCAATGAGATCAACTAGCTACAAGTATGCGAGGTAGGAGCGTCAGACTCTACATTACTGAAACAATGCAGGCAAATATATGCATTACTACATGGAATATACTAAGTATTATTGCAATGTATAAAAGGTATGAAATCATGCTAAAAGGACTTTTCATGACATGCAATGACCAAGCTAAATCATAAGATAAAAGGTTAGGAAACAAAAGTCATAATCATGGTCAATGCAAGCTTAACATATTTAAAACATTTTGTGAGATACTCGAAAGTAACATAGTTCATTATTGTGGGTTGTTTACCATTGACTGACATAGATCATGTGAGCTATAACATCGAATTCGATGTCTATCCCACACTGAAAAGAGATATCCTACTTACCAAAGTAAGGACCATCACATTCTATCTTACGTTGATCCACTAGCTAAGACATCTTACGAGGGCACATAGTTAGGTACAATGAGATTGCTACTAGATACCCAACTTCTACTAACGAGAGAGCCTCCATCTCAATATCCTCTCGTTGCTATGTAAAATCCCATGGAATATTCATTAATAATATTCATTTCATCATATATGGAAAGGAGCAATTAAGCTACCAATCCAAGCTAAAGTCATCTATAATAGCTCCTTACATCTTGATTCAACTTAGGTGAGAAAACCTTTCAACCTTATGAATCCTTATGTGAGAAATCCTTTCACAATCATGATCATAATAATATTTGACAAAAAATTTCACAATTTTAATAATACATTCATCTAAAATCATCCTTAAGTCATAAACATCAATCTCATAAAAGAACACATCTCTTCATAAAATCATAGTTCATAAGCTCCATCATGTGTTTATAGTAAAAATCATGGACCATGAATGTTTTTATATGAATTCAACTCAAAATCATGTAAATACTTCAATTCATGCATTAGAAAATAGAAAATAGGCAATTAAATCATAATTGAAAAGAACCCATGAAGATTGGAGAAAAACATAACTTTGATCAATTGAATTTGACTTGGAGAATTGGGATCTTTGGGGACCCAATGGAGGAAAGGACTCCATTGGTGAATACTAACATACCTTGATGATCAAAACCAAAAAGCTATAGTGAATTGGAGATCCTTTGTTGAAACCCTAGCTTCTTCTTCCCTAGCTTTAGAGAAAATTGGAGAGGATAAATATAGTTGGGATTTTGGAATTAAGAGAATGATTTAGAATTAGGTAGTTTAAGGACTTAAAATACTTATATAGTGCTTAGAATAGGGGTCAAAATGACAAGCTTTGGTATTATAAACACATAGGAAAAAGTTCCAAGATCCTCTTAAAATAATTGTCAACTCGGTTAATGGGTGTGACTTACGAATCGTAAAAATTCCTACGGCCCGTACTAGTCAATCGTAGACCAAATACTGAAGCCCTAAATTTTAATCAAATTTTATGAGACCGGTCTATGGCCTGTAAAACCTTATACGGTCCATAGACCCCAACCATAGAACTCAACTTTAACACTAAAATATCACTAAGCCTGGGACCTTCACACGAGAACTATCTACGACCCGTAGACCATTCGACAGACCATCCTAGTCAATCATAGACTCAACTTCAGAAACATGATTTTCCCAAAACTCAATCCCACTTTATACGGATGCTTTCTACGATCTGTAGAAGCTTCCACGGCCCATAGAAGCTTCCACATCCCGTAGACTGGACCTGTAGAATACTACAGTAGATAAAAATGAAATCTTTTCCTTTTCCATTTCCGAAATTCGAGATGTTACACACTCTATATCAGTTTTGTGATGCAAGTATGAGTACTAGTTATCAACGCTAATTTTGATTTTGTTTCAGCCGAACTTGGAGACGAGGGTGATCTTATGGTATTATAGATCATGCTTGTCTCCTTCTATATATTTTGACTAGTCTTTTGTTTTTTGAGACAATTTAGTATATATTTAGTCCACTATTGGGACTTGTCCTGTTTTGTAGCAACTCAGTACATATGACTACGAATTCCTATCCCATTAATAAAGTATAAATAAATAATATATTCCAAGTCTGAATTTTAAAGCATACACATTGAAAAAAAACCTTTGACTTTGGACTTTCTGCAAAGCCAGGGGGCTGATCTTTGAATAGGAAAAAGAGTGGATCTGCAGGATCCCAAATGAAATGGCTTATTCAAAAAAGGTGATGCTTAGTCCACTCTTTTTTCGATCCAGTTACAATTGGAGTAGTAAGCTCATCTAGTTCCCTCTCTTTCTCTCTTTCCTGCAATTTGGGAAGCAATTGGGAAGTGAAAAGTGTCAAATAATTGAAGTTTTTTTTATATCATTATTTACAAATCTAATACACGCGTAATAGTAATAGTGGGTTTCTTAATGGTTGACAGGAGTAATTGTATTTGGATCAAGGTCGCACTTAAGCCATGTGCATATTGGGGAGGTAAAATATATTTTACTTATTAGTCTTTGGGGTAAAGCATGCATTTTTCACAACTTGATTTATGAAATTATGATGAACTTGTGTCCTTTACAAGTGCACTAAACTACATATATTATGTTGTATATTATTTTTCTACAATAAGCAAGTGCAGTAGTCTACATATCTTATGTTGTATATTAATTTTCTACAACAAGCTCCACAACGTACAAATATACAACAGACAAGAGCTTGTTGCAAAAAAATAATATAAAACCTAAAATATGTAGACTAGTACGCTTGCTTGTTGGAGAAACATAATATACAAGATAATTATGTAGACTAGTGCACTTGTAAAAATCACAAAGTTAATCTTAATTTTAGAAATCAAGTTGTGGAAAATGAATGTTTGCCAAAAGATTAATAAGTAAAACATATTTTACCTCCTCAATGTGCTCAATGATTAAGTGCATCATTGATCCAGATACTATTGCACCTGCCAACCACTAAGAAACCCACTATTATTATGATGCATGTATGAAATTGGTAAATAATGATAAGGAACTTCAATTATTTGTCACTTTTAACTTCCTAATGGCTTCCCAAAAATAATGAATGCATATATACATAAAGTTTCTTGCTTCTACCTGTTTCCAGAGCACGATGGACACACAAAATATTTCTTAACGGGTTTTTATGAAGAAGCAACACCACTAATGCCACCACCAACACTTGAATCTACATGATTCACCACAAAAATAATTTGAGCAAGTGTACATAAGTTAAATCCTTCCTAAACTAAAAGCTAGATACATAATTAAAGTAGTGGTAAAAAACTATATACTTAAAGTTTGTGGTTGCTTCTTGTTTTTGGATCCCAGGGGCCTGCTTCTTAAAGATGTTTCCAACAGAGAAGCTCTAGGAGCTTCAGAATTTAAAGTAAGAGAATGACCCAAACCATTAGCAAAAGACTTCCTCGCCTAACCTCTCTTATTATGTAGATGAAAAAGGATTTTTGCAGATAACATATACAAGTTGGTTGATCTTTTTTTTTGGATTTGGGGTGATGGCGGTTGTGGGTTGTCCATGTGGGATGCGGCGATTGTTATTATTGGTGGCAGGGTTAAGGGGGTGGAGGAGTTCGGAGTGCATTCATCGGTCCATGACCATTTGAGGATGAGGGTTGCTCTTGTTGTTGGTGGTGTACTGGTGGTGTTTCTTGAGAATCCATAGACAAAACAAATTTACGTAGAAAGGTGGCTTCACTGTTTGTTCTACTGAACAACTTTTTTTGACCGGGAAGAAGAAGAATGTTAGCGAATGTTAGGGTATTATCAATGTTTTTATATTTAAGTTAGAGGTTTATGATACATTTTGAATTAGATTTCGAAAACTTACTTTCAAATGAGGTTATAATCCCACTCAAAATAATAACCAATAAAAAATATTCAAATGTTTAAAATGACATGTCTTGACCAATCAAAACTTTTGTGATTAACTTGATGACTTACGTAAACCAACCAGAGTGAGGCAAGCGAGTCCATTTACCCTTGGACCTTATATTTTGAATTCGATTTTGAAAAATTATTTCCAAATCAGGTGTTAATCCCTGCTCAAAATAATGACCAATCCAGAGTTGTGAAGTGTTCAAAATGACATGACTTGACCGACCAATCACTATTTATTTTCAAATAAAGTTGGATGATTAAAAAGTGAGGTGGCATGTCTCATTGGGCAGCATCACTATTTATTTTTTCTTAGAATTTTGAACATAAACTCTTAACTTTTTGACAAAAAAACTTGAAATAATTATTTCTTTCCTCATTAATTATTGACATTTATTTCATTTCTTCAAACTTCTCTCTCTCTTCGTACTTTTCTTTCCTTTCTTTAAAAATTGGCTTTCTTTTCCTACTTTTTCTTTTCCTACTTTTTCTTTTGTTATTTCAAAAATAAATGACTACAACTTTTCTAACTATTGTTTATTATTTAATTTCCATAAATGACTATAGTTTGAGGACTTTGCTTTCCATATCAACTCTTGTGATTTGACTGATGTTAATTTCTTTGGAAGTCCATCCACTTGGTGGAATAATAGAATCAATGGTGAGTGTATCTTAAAAAAATATATATAGAGTGGTTGTAAATCAAGAGTTATTGAATCTGCATGGGAATATTGATCTGTGACATCTAGCCAGGACAAGGTTAGACCATGCTCCTCTATTGCTTTCTTGTGGTGTTTGGTCTTAGGTGTTTTCTAGACCTTTCAAGTTCCTGATGTTTTGGGTTGCAGGTGATAACATTAAAGAAGTGGTCAAGTTCAATTTGGTAGCAGGTGAATGTTATGATATCTTTGTTCAACTGAAAATCAAGCAAAAAAAGACCGAAATCGCTCTTTCTTAATGGATCAAAGATCAGTTTGGAGGTATTTTTAAACAAATGGTAATCAGGGAAGAAATGGTAATATTAAAAGATGATCTATTTGAGGAACTCCTCACTGTAGAGAATAAGGCAGTGTTTCTAAAGTCTTATGTTGAACTTAAGCTCTACTTTCACTGTGAAGAAGAATTTTGGAGACAAAAGGCTTGAATTGAATAGTTGGAGGAAGAAGATAAGAACACAATGTTTTTCCGTTGTTTAGTCAAAGGAGAAACATGCATTCTTTAAAGAGAATTATGAATGATGATAGTTTCTGGGCAGAAGGAGTTGCAAATATTGGTGAGGAGGCAATCTATTTTTTCAAGGAATAGTTTTCTGGATGCACCACCTCTGATGATTTATCACTTCTACAACATATTCATCCTTTGATTTTTAATGAGGATACTATTTTTTTAAATGCTTTACCAAGTGAGGAAGAAATCAAAAGAGTAAGTTTTGAACTTAATCTATATAGTTTCTTTGTGCCTAATGGATTCTCTGGTTATTTTTATTAGTCCTGTTGGGATATTATAGGCCCTGATAGTATTAGTGTAGTTCATGCTTTTTTTTCAGGGGTCTACCCTTTCTAAAGCTATTACTCATACTAATTTTGTTCTTTTACCAAAAAAGGATATGGTTCAATCTTTCTCTTATTTAAGATCAATTAGTTTTAGTAATTTTATTAATAAAATTGTTTCTAGACTCATTCATGATAGATTGGAAGACTTCCTTCCTAGATTGATATCTTATAATCAATCTGGCTTTGTCAATGGGAGAAGCATCACAATAAATGTCTTTTCTGATATAAGGAAAAGGGGTAATCCTTATAATGTAGTTATCAAGTTAGATATGGCTAAAGCCTTTGATAGAGTAGATTGAAGATTTTTTAATCCAAGTACTGAGCATAATGGATTTTGATGATATGTTTCTTGATATGATTTGGAGAATTATGGCTAATAAGTGGTACTCAATTCCATTTAATGGATAGGCTCATGGTTTCTTTCACTCTTCTAGGGGAGTGAAACAAGAATATCCTTTGTCTCATGTCCTTTTTATAATGTCTGCTAAAGTGATATTAAGGGGGCTTTATATCATCTGTTTTTAATTATTTGTTTAAAATTTATGGTTTGCCTAAATGAAGTAACAAACTGAATAACCTTACTTATGCATATGATACAATTATCTTTGCTTCAACATATAAAAGATCTCTATAGCTTATCATGGAAGTGTTGCAAATGTATGAAAAATAATAAGGTCAAATGATCAATAAGGGGAAGAGTTATTGTTATAGCATTCTAAAGTTGCACTTGCTATTTCTCAAGAGGTTGAATGTATTACTGATTTTCTGAGAGGTCAATTTTGACTGATGTACTTAGGATGTCCTATTGGTAATTCAAAGAAGAAGGCCCATTTTCAGAACTCATTCAGAAAATACAAAACAAACTACATATATGGAAAGGTAAATTACTTTCATTTGGGGTAAGATTGTTTTGATTAATCATATTCTTCAGAGCATTCCCATTTACCTCTTCTATGCTATTAGTCCTCCTAAATGATTTATTCATGACATTCATAGGATGTTTTCTAAGTTTCTATGGAATTCTAAGGAGGAAGGTAGAGCTAAACATTGGGTAGCATGGAAGGGTGTTTGTTTACCCAAGAAAGAAGGGGGTATAGGTTTTAAATCTTTATTTGATGTTGCTAAACCTTTATTTGTTAAGCAATGGTGGAACTAGAGAACTAGGGGTGTCAAAAATAAACCCAAACATAGGTAACCCACCCAAAATTTTAAGGGTTGGGCTCAAGATAATTTGAATTGGGTTCAATCTCAACCCGTTCAAGCCTAACCCATTTTAAGAGAATCCTCAATTGAGCCCAATTCAATCTCCAATTTCAACCCATTTTAAAACTCTTTACTAAGATATATTCCTATATTAAAGGTATGAATTATTATCTATTTAACATCTTTTAGGATTTAGCTATCCATTTGTTACTTTAAAAAAAAAATCTCGAGCTGAAATTCGAATTGTGATTATAAAAGTTAAATATCACTATGTTAAAATTATTGAGATTAATCGGGTCAAGACCCAACCCATTTTTAGCCCACTTGAGCCCAACCCATTTGAGCCCAAAGTAAACTTGGGCGGGTCAAGAACCAACCCTATTTCTATTTCAACCCATTTTAATATCTCCAATTTCAACCCAATCCGCCCATTTGACACCCCTATAGAGAACTACTAATACTTTGTGGTCGAATTTTACGTTGAATAAATATTGTAAAAGGCTTAGACCACAGGTGGTGGAATGGAATGGAGGATCACATGTGTGGAAACTCTTATTACTAGCCAGATATTTCTTTGATCATAAAATTTGGTGGGAACCTAGAGGTGGGCAAGCTAGTATTTGGTTTGACAATTGGACTCAATTAGGGACTCTTCACTTTGACGTGCCTGTAAATCATACTCATGGAATATTAGAAGAAGTGAAGTAGCTGATAATGGATAATATGTGGAATGAAACCTTGTTGTGTGAGAATTTCAATTTAGAAGTGGTTAATCATATCAAGGATGATTTGGGGAATGTACAAATGATGGATACTAGAGATAAACCATGGTGTATGCTTACAGGATCTAAAATAATTTCAGTTCAAGTGCCTGGGATATTGTGAGACAAAGGCAAGACCCTATGGAGAAAATCATGAACATTTGAAAAAAAGGGCTTCCTGTTAAAATATCATTTTCGATGAGGAGAATCTGGCATAAGAAAATACCAATTGGTGAAGTTTTGATGAGCTTGAGAATTTCAGATTCTTTACATTGTTCTTGTAGTAATAATAGTGTAAATTAATATTTTGATCATTTATTCATCAATTGTAGTGTGTCTTCTAGTGTGTGGAAGCTTTTTGCAGAGGCTGCTGGAATACAAGGACAATTTGTACATCTCACACAAGTGATTGAACTGTGGTGGAAGGCTGACTGTGTAGTTAAGCTTAAGCCTTTATTCAAAGTCCTCCCTGTCATCATCATTTGACATATATGAAAGAGGAGAAACTTGATTAAAAATGGAAACATTATGTCTAAAATGGTCATGATTATGAGCATCAATATGCAGTATGTGTGGTTTGCTAAGCTAAGATATCCATAGATGTTTCATAGGCCAGAATTGATCAGATATCTAGAGGATGACATTCCATTAATTTGCAGTAACATTGTAGTGTGGAAGGTTCCTAATAGAAATTGTTCTAAATGCAATACAGATGGTTCTAGTAAGGGCAATCCCAGACATGGATCTCTAGCTTTCTATATCGGGAATTAGGAAGGAGATCCGGTGTATGTTGAAGCTAGGCTGATGAAGGACTGTGGAGTCATTGAAGCAAAAATTAAGGCTATTAAGAATGGATTAGAGTATTGTCTATATAATGGACTACTACATATATCTGTTTGAAACTGGTTGCCTAATTGCTAAGAAGATTTTGGATGGGGTGTGTGAAGTTCCTTGGTTGATCTCATTTCATGTAAGGTGTGTCAAATCCTAAATGATAAATGATTTGGTGGAGATTGTGGACACATAAAGAGAAGGAAATAAGCATGCTGATTTTTCACTAACCTCACTTTTAGTTTTGCAGGTACTATTACTGTCAGACAATTTCATAACATATAAGATCTTCCACAACACGCAAAGGCAATTCTATTACTGCAAAAACACAAATGTCCTAATTTGAGAATCACAAAATATCAAAATAGGGTTTCTAATCATGGAGTTGCAGTCACCGATTAATTTGATACTAACTCTTCCTTATGACAAAGATGAGTTTTTAACTAGAAAAATAGGGGATAACATTGTGGTGAGTTAATACCTTTGAATCTAAGATCTGTTGTAGTGGTATTAGCTCGCAATAACTGATTCTACAGAGGTTGCAGATTCAAGGTGTATGAACTCATCTACAATGTTTCTCCTGTTTTCGATTGGAACTAGGACTGATGCACTCTTTTTGAGTTCATGTTCATCTTTTGATATGAAGAAGTCTTCATCGATTTGACTACATGGCATTTGTGAGACCTGTATATGCTTGCTATGGAGGTCCCTCAATCTCCAGAGGTTTAGACATAGCTTAGCAGTGACGGAGAAGCTCCATTGGCGTCGTTCGTCTGAGAATATAAAGAACCATTGTATGTTCTAGTTTTGTTTCTTAATTGATTTTGTTCCTTTTTTGGTTGTTTCCTTGTTTTTATTTTGTTTTTGTTGAACTCGGGTCACTTTACGGCCCGAGTTATGCTCGTTTTGTTGTTTTTATTTTCAATAAAATGGGTCTGCCCAATTTAGCAAAAAAATTATATTTTTAAATTTTTTGATAAATTCTCTAATTTTCTCTTAATTCTATATTTATATATAACTAGTAAACGTGTCCGTGCGTTGCGCGGATGATTTCAAATGTAATAATTTTATTATTAAAAATTACTAATAAAATGTATTATGCAGTTAATAATATATTTAATTTATAATAATAATAAAAAAATAATACAAATCATTAACTTATTTGTTTGAGCACATTAAATTAATATTATTAGTATACAATTTATTTTATTGTATTAAAATATTATCATCATATCATCATATATATTACTAAAAGTGGAAAGCTCTAAATTCCAAAGTTGAATTACCATTTAACCCCTATACTAATTAAAAAAAGTTATCAAAAACATCTAAGTGGGAAGATCCAAAATCTAAAGTTGAATTACAATTTTACGCTCATACTAATTTTTAAGAAGTTATAAAACATACATCAACAACAACAACAACAACGACAACGATGACGCCGCCGCCGCCGACAACAACAACAACAACAACAACAACGATAACGATAATGATAATGATAACGATAATGATACCGCTAATGATAATGATAATGATGATAATGGTAATGATATTGATAATGATAATGATAATTATAGTGATAATTATAATGATAATGATAATTATAATGATAATGATAATGATAATAATAATAACAATAATAATAACAATAATAAAAACAACAACAACAACAACAACAACAACAATAATAATAATAATAATA
>NW_006238950.1:448457-469630 GCF_000226075.1 Solanum tuberosum | reverse complement strand
AACACTTCTATGAGAAGTGAAACAAGCAAAGACGCTACCGATGATATCCAAGAAGCTCAACCTGTTGAAGCAACTACGTCAGAAGATATTCTGAGAAAGGTGAAGGATTTCCTCCAAAAATTAAAGGAAAAAGACAAACTGTAAGGACATCTCTACAGTAAAAAGCCATCATCAACAGTAGATACACTGTTGATCCACAATAGATACACTGTTAAGGGGACTTATGGGACCCAACATTACTGTACAAAGATTCTAATTTTTTTTTTTTATAAATAAGTTTGTTTTTCATTTCATAAGGATAAGCTTGGAAACCCTTCTCTCTCTACTTTTCTCTCTCAATTGTAAAGCTCTCAATTTGTAAAGTTTGAGTTCACCTGATAATGACCGGAAGTAAATAAACTTGTATAGTTCTCTCATAGGCCTTGGAGTCGGCCATCGTTATAAGGTATTGATTTGTACCCTATTGATTTGTCAGACAATTTTGTGGATGAAATGAAAAATACTTTTGATTTTAAAAATCATGTTTCTTTAAAATTTAATAAACTTCATGGTTATCCCAAGAAGAAGAATAGTACTAAGTTTGCACAGAAACCAAGTATGCAAACCTATTATTATTCCAGACCAACTCCTCAAGATGTGTTAATAGAGGAATGTGACTGGAATCAGACTATTACCTCTTATAATGGGTCTGAAATTATTATTATTAATAATAATAATAATAATAGTAATAATAATAATAATAAATTCAAAAATCTCTACATAAATTACTTAACTTTTTATCTTTCCGTAACTCCTCTTATAAATGATATAATTTATGTGGATAAAGTATTCTCTTTTATGAAAGATAAAGAAATTTAATAATTTAAGAGGATGCAAATCTACATGGTTTGTTAACTTCAAATTTTGTTTTTGTTCTTCATTTATTTATTATTATTTTCTTTATTTGCTTTAACTATTGACATGCGTAACTAAAATCTAATTACCTATTCAATTTTAATACTTTTAATATCCATAACTCTGATCTTTTCATAATCATAACCTCCAAATATTTAATCTAAAACTTTAAGATATTTGTTGGCATTCCTTTATTTCTATCTATATATATTCATCTTTTTTATTGCATGAAAACCCTACCAAAGTTACCATTTTTTTTTATAGCTAAAGAAGATGAGGAAGACTGTTGAATTGATAGGATATGGAAGAAGGAGTCGATAAGAACTCGGAAAATTATGTACTTTACTTTTATTTTTTATTTTTCATCAATGTTATTATTGAATACGCCCTTCATTTGGTGGTTTTTGGTATATATTATTGAAGACTTGTTTATAATTGTTGCATTTTGTTACTCATTACATACATGTTTCTATAGAATTGTAGTCATTCTAACATATCTATAAAAATTCACATGGAACACACATGTCCAGAAACTAGTAGAACTTATATGCAAGAAGCATCAAATGTTATCTGATAATTCATTAAAAAGGAATGTTAAACTTTGGTTATTAGGCATTCCATCAATATTAGTTGTTGAGGAAGTTAGTCATGGCAAAAAATAGTGTAAAGCTTCTTGTTGTATGGGCAAGCCCATTCATGAACTGCGTTCACATAGCCCTCAAGATAAAGTCAATTGAATCTGAGTTTATACAACAAAATATGTTAACCAAAAGTGAGCTTCTCCTTAAATCCAACCCTATTTTACAAGAAAATCCCCATTCTAATCCACGACGAAAAGCCTGTATGTGAGCCCCTTGTCATCCTTCATTACATCGATGAAGCTTGACTTAGTGGTCCCTCAATTCTTTCTGATCATTATGATCGTGCCATAGCACGATTTTGGGCAGCCTATATAGATGAAAAGGTGAAGACTAAATTTCATATCCCATCTCATATCCTATAATTGTTAACAATTAAATTTGTAACTTATAGAAAAGAACTTCTCTACCTCTGAGGTAGGGGTAAGGTTTGCGTATGCTCTACCCTCCCCAAACCCACTTTGTAGGATTAGAATATCTCAAAAATTCCTCTTACATATTGTAGTGTCTGATTATTTTACATGCCCAAACAGGTAGTATATTTTTTCCTTTTGAGTGGTACCATGTTGAAATTGTGTGATCATGTTATCTAAAAGCTTAAGCTATTAGGAATAGAATATTTCTGATTGCTTAATTATATTGTTCACGCTGCAGATGTTCAGTCTTGAACATGTGCTGGAGAGTGTTAGAGTCTCACATTGTTTGAGAGAATAAATTTTCATCATGAGCTACCGAGGTTACCAAAGGTTTATTTCCTTAACAAATTTCTTGGAGGGTTCAAGTTTTTCTTTTCAGTGGTTGGTTGCAATAGTATTTACATTTTAATTAAGCTGCAGTGGTTTCCATTATTCCATTGCTTAGAAGTTTCCCAAGGAGAGGATGACATAAAGGCAACACTGGAGCCAGTGTTCGGCAGTCTGGTGTTGTTGGAAGACGCCTTCAAGAATTGCAGCAAAGGCAAGAAGTTCTTTGGCAGAGACAAAATTGGATACATGGACGTTGCACTTGGCTGCTTCTTGAGTTGGATGAGGGTAAACGAGAAGATGAACAACATCATACTTCTTGATGAAGCCAAGATTCCAGGTTTATACAAATGGGCAGAAGATTTTTGTGATGATAGCTCTGTCAAAGATGTTATTCCTAAAACTAATAAGCTTGTTGAGGCTGCTAAGGACCTTCTACCCAAAATTAGAGCTAATGGCATCTAGCTAAATGTGTACGCTCTTCCTCTTTCTAGCTGTGCTTAGCCTATGAAGCCTCAGTATCTATTGTTTAACAAAGTACTAAGAAATGAGTACATGAAGCCAAGATCTACTAATAATGGCATCTAGCTAAATACATTTTGCTTACTAATCTTTGGGCTAAGGCATACATTTTCATAGCTTGATATACCAAACTTTGAAAACTTTTGTCTTTTACAAGTGCACTAGTCTACATATATATTTTACGTTGTTTATTGTTGTTCTGCAACAAGCTCTAGTTTTACATTTCTTTTGACAGGAAAATAGAGAAATTTATTTATTTATATATTTAATATTTTATCGGCCTCCTTTCTTTTTACTTTTGGGTTGATACTATTGAAGTGTATAACCATCTCATCCAAAAGCTTAATTTGTTAAAGAGAGAACACTTTTATTATTTAATTATATTCTCAACACACTCCCTCATGTACGGACCAGATTCTTTTCCATGACCCAAACACGTGGAAATTCTTGTTGACTTGGGTGGTGATGAGATTCAATCTCATGACCTTTGCCTGCTCTGTTACCCTGTTGAAGTGTGTGATCATTTCATCTAAAATCTTAAGCTATTAGAGAGAGAACACTTTTATTATTTAGCCTTTTCATATTAAATTATATCTTCACCATGGATGATAGAATTCCTCCTCAACAGATACTAAGCTAGCGTTTGGCCATAAATTCTCAAATATCTTGTCAAGTCATTTTTGGGTGAAATTTCATCATGTGTTTTTCCACAACTTTGAGAAAAAATATTTCAATTTTTAAATAAATATGCTATATACATAAGTTTTTAAAACTATTAAAAAAATACCCATGAATTTGAATTATCATTTAATAATGAACACGTTCCGTGATAAGAATTAATCTCATGGCTTATAAGCTCCAATATGCTTATAAACAATTTCACATATCAGTGTAGGATCTATCTAAATTATATATCTACATTACTTTTGAAAAATTCTATGGAGAAATACCATTTCATAATCGAGATCCAAATAACAACAAAAATATCTTAAACATAAATACATTACATAAGTTCAGTGATTGCCTTCATAGTGCGTTTCTCAAATTTGTCAAGTTTGGATAATAAATGGTGGGTTTATTTTCTTATAAAATATAAGAGTTTGGGATAAATTTGATTTTTTAAAAGTTTCCAAAAATCGAATTTGGACACAAAACAAGTTTTTTTATATATGAAATATTTAGAATTTTTGTCATGTTTTCCCCAAAAACTACTTCTCTTTTTATGGACGGATGGAACCTAAATAATGTGAATCGCTTACCTTTTTACCTTTGTTTGCAGGACAATATATGTAAGATAATGACTTTCTCAGGACAAGGACCACAACCATGGTAGTTAAAATTATATCTGCAATAGGAGTCATACATGATGTGACCCTCTAGAAGTCTACAATTGGTAGTGGCACTATGACGTATGATGTATGTATGAGTATTAGTTGAAATGCACTTAACTTTTTTGTTGCCTTTATGCTGAGGCATGTGTGGTAGCTTATACTTAGTTAGTCTATCTGTATGTTTCAGTCTTTTTTCTTTTAGTATGCTGGGTGTATGGTTTGAAAATTAGATTTTTTATATTTATTTATAGATATATACTTGCAATTTTTTTTTCATTAAATAAATGATTTGGTAGAAAGGATATACTCCCACTAGCCCATTTGTGTCTGTTACCTTTTACTAAATTATTTTGTTTTCTTTAAACATATTTGGTCAAATACTCCAAAGTCTAATCATAAAGAGATAAAGGTAAAAAAAAATACACCTGAAGTATCACTTTTTGGTATGTTTCATACTTGAACTATCATGTGTTAACATTTTCTACCTAATGTATCATCAACTATTTATACCATGAGAACATTTCTTATCAATCTTTGTCACTATATGTTTAGACGCTCATGACTTAGCCTATTGGATATTTATGCATTTCTATTTTTGCTTGAGAAAAAACTATTGAGTTCAGACGAATCCATATAGGTTTCTATAGCTCCACTCATGTTGATGGTAAGTTAGAGACGGGAGCTGATGAGTTCGACTCATTTAGGGCATTGTTTTGATAGTATAAGTTTCATCAAATGCCTATTTTATGCTCTAAACTGATGTTGAAGTGTTGATTTGCAGCTATGAAGGCTAAGGAGCAAGTCAAGGACATGACTGGACAAAAAAGAACTAACAAGCTGAAGAAGGGAAGAAAAACGATCCTGGTGATCGCCAAGACCACTCGATGAGCCGCCGAGTGGCTCTTTAGATCGCCTAAAGTTCTAGCATGTCAGCCCTGGTGAAGAACCAACTTGGCGACAAGAATGGGCAGTCGGCGGATCGCTGAACGACTCCGCAGTGGCAACTTTATGCCCCTATAGTCACGGAACCCTGAAGACAAATGGCCAATGCAAAATGGCGATGGAATGGAGCAAAGGGTGGATCGCTGACCGGTTGGGCGAGGCCCGATTTATTCCTCCCAATGGTCTTTCAGGCCAAATTTTGGGCAACTATAAATTGGAATTTTAAATGAAATTTGAGGAGTTCCTGCTAGTTCCTCCCAGTTCTCTCCTAGTAGTTTTGATCCCCAAGTTTTAGAGTTAGAGTTTTCTCTTAGCTTTTCAGTTCTTATTATAAACTTTGAGGATTTCTAAGCTTAATTTTGAGGATTTGTAAGTGGGTTTCTGGATTTCTTCAATTTGGACCATTGTAAAGACTTGGGAACCTTTACCCAGATCATGGCTAATGTATTTGGTAATTGTTTCTCTATTTTTATGATGTGTAGCTAAAACCCCAATTCTTGGGGGTGTGATTATAGGCTGAATTTGCTTATGAGCATTGTTAATTACTGATTTAAATGCTTAATTGAAGTGGGTTTAATTGATAGCTATGTTTTAAACTAAGAATTGTAGTTGCAAATGCAATTCAGACTTAGAATTCTGGGATTGCTTGAAAAAGATGTTTTAGAATCAAAGCTTTCAATTGATGATTGTAGTTATTGGGTTGATATGGGTTTAGCTCAAAAGAGTAAATCCTAATCTCAATTCTACCTATCTAGCTCGAGAGAGTAGATGAAGTAAGGTGTGTTGTTCTTATTTGCTAAGCTTGTTGATGTTCGAAAAAAATCACTTGAATCGTGATAGTTGTTCGAGAGAAAACTATCTCACTTATAGTCTAGCCTACCCATTGATATTTAGCTATTTATTAGTAGTTTCAATTACTCATATAGTGAAATTTTCCTAAATCGATCACATCCTGAGAACACCTCTCTATATTATTATTTCCTTCGTGTTTGATTGTGTTGTAGCTGATAATTGACAATCCAAACCCCCTATTTGACATTCGTTGTCATTCCCTTAGACTTGTTTACATGGATTTTTGATAAAATTATATTCCTACAACTGAATAAACAACTTTATAACTGAATTTAGACACGTACCCCTCCCTGTGGGTTCGACCCCAACTTTTCCTTGAGTTTTATACTAGTTAACGATCGTTTACACCTAGAATCAAATGAGGTGTACTTGAAACATTAATAAAAATGGTGCCGTTGCCGGGGAGTGGTGTTGTTTAAAATTGTATTATTGACGTTGAATTGTGATCTTTTATTGTTATAGTTGAATCGAGTTACTTTGGTTTGTGTTTGTGTTGGTTTGTATTGAACAGAGGAAGAGATGAGCGTGAATGACAGTAATGGTAGCCAAGTGGGCCACCAAGACGATATTGGAAACCTTAATGATGTGAATGACCCAATTTAATTGGATGGTGTTGGTGCAATACGTGTACCTCTAATTGAGGGGAATGATGTCTTCCATGTTACTAGCACGATGCTGAAGCTCCTCCAAATAAAAGGATTATATGGAGGGCTGGCTCACGAAGACCCCATGAGCATATTCAAAACTTCGTGGATGTTTGTGGTCCGTTCTCATTCAAGAACATATCACAAGAATCAGTCTCTCTCAGGTTGTTTCCATTCTCTTTGATGGGTGAAGCAACCAAATGGTTGGCTGAGTTACCAAGGGACTCCATCACCTCTTGGGATGAACTTACCATAACATTCTCTGTGAGATTCTTTCCTCCATCGAAGATGATGACGCTCAGGGATAGGATCCAAGGTTTCAAATGCTTGGAAGGTGAACCAATCCATGAGACGTGGCTGAGATTTAAGAAGTTGGTACTGATGGGAGAATAAAATGAGAAAGTTTAGACAAGTTTTAATGTGAATTTTGCAATTTTTGGTATACTTTTCATGTATATAAGGTGGTCAATTCAAATTTTGAACATGATTAGTGAAAAAGGGGTAAATGAAAGAAAAATGAGCAAAAATTGGAGTAGTAGCTTTTTCGCGCACCCGGCGGCGCTCCCGCGTGAATTTTGAGCTGCATACTGGTTCTCCGAGCGCCATTCGCGCGTCCAAGTGCCTGCACAGCGCGCCTGCGTGGAGTTGCGGCGTGAAAACATAAAAGTAAGGGTGTATTTGGAATTTGAGAAAGAAGAAACCCTATGCTATATGATGTTGGAGCTTTCCCCAAGGAATGGGTACCAGGAAAAAGGAGCAGAAAGAAAGACGACGAGCGCGAGGAAGGAGAAGACGCGGTACACTACTCGAATCCAAAATGGAAGTTGGGATTCACAGTTTGATGGCTATGTTTTCGTTTTCTCTTTTGTTCTTAGTAAACTTATTCTCATCCATGGAGTAGATTCTTAGAGGGTATATGACAAACATGTTGTATTGATGAATTTGTTGGGATTTTGATTTTCATTCTTATGCTTGAACTTGTTATGGGAATTCGAATTAAATTGCATCCTTGTTCATTATTTTATTTAATCGAAAGAGGAATATATTGGTGAATATTGTTGCATAGTTTTGTTGAATTGAATCAATACACTTTCTCTAAAGTAATCGAAGGAGCTTCTTGATAATTATTGATTAAATCTAAAGGAAAAATAGTCGAAGGACGTTACTTCCTTAAGAACAATCATTAACATGTTTTTGCATATTAGAATCACTTGGGTATAATTGGTTTATTCTTTAAGTTGAGATTTACTCAGAAGAAAAATCTAAGGCTTAAAGGATACTCTAATAAGCTATCGAATTCGAGAGAATCGATAGAACTTTAGATGTGGTAAATGAATGAATCAAATCCTAACTATCATTATGCACTTGTTAGTCTTGTACCCTATCTTTAGTAGTGATATTAATCTTCATAGTTTACCAATTGATTTTAATTATCATTTAGTCTATAAAAGTGGTTCATAACCACAATCAACTCCTTTCTTTTGATCACCTGAATAATAATTAGCAAGATTTGATTGAATTATTATTTGTACCAATCTCTGTGGAAACGATCTTTATACGATACTATCTTTGACTAGCGAAGCATTAAACTTATAGTGTGTTGGTGCTCGCCAAATTTGGTCGCCGCTGCCGGGACTGGCAACAAGTAGTTTTCATAGAGTTTTGTGTATTAATTCAGATTTATTTTAATTGTTTGTTTAGTTAGTATCTCAAGTTCATATTATTGCAGGCAATAGGGATTAACCACAACTTTGGTGCATGATACGATCTTCCTCAAAAGAAGTTATCGAATACAATCCAGAGTTGGAAAAACTTTACGCTTGCTTAAGAAGGAACTTGCAGAAAGGGTTTCACAGCAGCCTCAAGGGTTTAATACAGTGGGTGATATAAATATTGGTAATAGAGGTTTGAATGACCCAGTCAATCCGGATAACCTGAATCACAGACTGGGGTTTGAAGATGATGCTGAAAATCCTGGGGTTGTTAACCGAAGAATCCACCGCCTTCCTGTTGAAGTGGAAGATCAAATGGATCAAAATAATGGAAGGGCGGGGAGATTGCTAGGAGACTATGCTAAGCCAAATTACAATGGGATGCAGTCCAGTGTAAGATGTCCTCTAGTTGTTGCAAATAACTTTAAAATCAAACATAGTGTTCTCCAAGCAATACAAAATAACTGTGTTTTCAGAGGGAAGCAGAAAGGGGATCCAACCAGTCATCTGATGGATTTCGATGAAATCATGAACACTTTTCACTACAATGGAGCTTCAGACGATGCTATATACTTAAGGGCATTTCATCTCTCTTTGAAGGATGATGCTAAGATCTGGCTACAAAGTTTACCTGCAGGATCAATCTGCACCTGGAATGAAATGACGACAAAGTTTCTTGATAAGTATTTCTCACCAGCAAAAACAGCTAGAATGAGGATGGAGATGAGCAATTTCAGTCAACTAGAGTCAGAAACAGTGTTTGAAGCATGGGAAAGATTTAAAGAATTGTTGAGGAAGTGTCCACATAACGGAATAGAGCCATAGTTGCAGGTGACAAATTTCTGGGAAGGGTTATCGCCTACCTCACGGAGGATATTAAATAATGCAGTGGGAGGACCAATCATGAAGAAGACAGCTGAAGAAGCAATTGAAATTCTTGATGAACTTGCAGAGGATGCTAATCAGTGGGTTGTAGAGAATTCTGAAAGAAAGAAGAGTGCAGGGGTGCATCAGGTTGATATTTATACTACTTTGCAAGCATAAATTGCATCAATTGCAAAGGATGTGAAGCAGCTGACTCTTGCATTGGCTCAAATGACACAATCAATAATCTGTGATTTTTGTGCAGGAGGACATCCTACTCATGAATGTCAACAAGTTCCACTTGCGGAAGAAGAGGTTAATGTTGTTGGAAACTATAATAGAGGGAACAATTTCAATGCAATGGGGAAAAAACATCCCGGATTCTCGTGGAGTGCACCGAATGGTAGTTTGAATGCTTGGCAACAGAACAATGCGAGAGGACAGGGACAAGCACCCCAGGGGTATCAGAATTATCAGCGACAACAATATCAACCTCAGCAGGGACAACAAGGAAACCAATCCAATTTGGAGGAGATGTTTAAAAGTTTCATCACCAAAGTAGATGAGAAGTTTGAAAATCAAAGTGCTTCTATTCGCAATGTGGAGATGGGACAGATTGCAAATCAAATTTCTGAAAGAACTCCAGGAACTCTACCAAGTGACACAGTGAGGAATCCAAAAGATTTGAAGGCTGTAACATTGCGTTCTGGGAAGATGTTGAGTGAAAATTGTCAGAGTCCAAAAGAGAAGTCAAGGGAAAGCCAAGTGGAGACAAAAGAATCTCATGAAATCAAGAAGGGTAAGGACAAGTCGGAAGTTGATGGGGATACAAAACATATGTTTCATTGCCTTTTCCTCAGAAAATGAATCGAGAAAAGCTTGATAAATGTTTCAGAAAGTTCCTTGAGATGCTAAAACAGCTACATGTGAATATACCATTTACAGAGGTTGTCACGCAAATGCCTGCATATGCAAAGTTCCTAAAGGAAATTCTATCTAGCAAGAGAAAATTGGAGGAAACATCAGTAGTCAAGCTTAATGCTCATTGTAGTGTCATCCTTCAAAATAAACTACCTCAGAAATGTGGTGATCCGGGTAGTTTCACTATTCCTTGTGCTATAGGAAATGTTAGGTTTGAGATGTCATTATGCGACTCAGGAGCCTCTATAAACCTCATGCCACTATTAATTTTCAAGAAACTCGAAGGAGAACTTGGAATAATTAAGTCCATCCCCATTTCCTTACAGTTGGCAGATCAATCTACAATCATTCCTGAAGGAATAATTGAAGATGTTTTAGTTAGAGTGGACAAGTTTGTGTTCCTAGTGGATTTCATAGTGGTGGACATGGAAGAAAATAAGGAGGTTCCGTTAATTCTTGGGAGACCATTTCTGGCTACTGGTAGAGCAATACTTGATGTATATGAAGGACAATTGATGCTCAGAGTTGGAGAAGAAAAAGTAGTTTTCAATATGAAAAAGATGATGAAATTTCCTCAAGAGGAGGAAAATGTCTACTCCTGTTTAAAAGTAGATATATTGACTGATCTGGCTGAAGAATATAAGAATGAAAACTTTATGGAGGAGACATTGGAGAGATGCATCACTGAATCGAATAATGAAGGAGCAAGGGAACGAGAATCCTATCCAAAAGACACTGAAAATGAACTTTTGAGAGAGAAGCAAACATCTACTCCAGAGCTCAAAGTGTTGCCCACTCACTTGAAGTATGTATTTCTTGAATTTGACAGTTTTCCAGTAATTGTTTCAATCTATCTTACAGAAGAACAGGAAAGAAAGCTGATATATATGTTGAGAAGATACAAGAAGGCTATCGGGTGGTCTATTGCAGATATTCAGGGGATTAGCCCAGCATTATGCATGCACAAAATCCTGTTGGAGGAAAATAGCAAGCCAGTGGTACAACCACAACGCAAGCTGAATGAGAAAATGGAAGAAGTAGTACAGAAAGAAGTTCTTAAACTTCTAGATGGGGGAATCATATTCCCAATTTCTGATAGCTCTTGGATCAGCCCAATTCATATGGTACCAAAGAAAGGAGGAATGACTGTAGTGAAGAATGATGATAATGAATTGATCCCGATCAGAATTGTTACTGGGTGGAGAATGTGTGTAGATTATAGAAGGCTGAATAATGCAACTAGGAAAGACCATTTCCCACTTCCTTTCATTGATCAAATGTTGGAGAAGGTAGCTGGCCAAGGATTTTATTGTTTTCTTGATGGGTACTCTGGCTACAATCAAATACCCATTGCACCTGAAGATATGGAAAAGACCACTTTTACATGCCCGTCAGGAATATTTGCATATAGAAGAATGCCTTTTGGTTTTTGCAACGCACCATCAACATTCCAGAGATGCATGATGTCTATATTTGCTGAATTGAATGGGAAATGCTTAGAGGTCTTTATGGATGATTTCACCTTGTTTGGTGAAGATTTTGACAATTGCCTAATGAATCTTGAAGTTGTTTTAAGGCGTTGTGAGGAGACTCACTTGGTTCTAAATTGGGAAAAGTGTCACTTCATAGTTAGAG
Source organism: Solanum tuberosum (assembly GCF_000226075.1). Taxonomy (NCBI): domain Eukaryota; kingdom Viridiplantae; phylum Streptophyta; class Magnoliopsida; order Solanales; family Solanaceae; genus Solanum; species Solanum tuberosum. The sequence continues at coordinate 457,932 of NW_006238950.1, read as the reverse complement.
AAGGAATAGTGTTGGGGCACAAGGTTTCGGCTGATGGCATACAAGTAGACAAAGCCAAGGTGGAGATTATTTCTAAACTACCACCACCAACATCTGTGAAGAGCATACGAAGTTTTCTGGGTCATGCAGGATTCTATAGGAGATTATTCAAAACTTCTCTAGTATATCTAAGCCCTTAACTACCTTGCTCACCAAAGATAATAAGTTTTTGTTCACAACTGATTGTCTAAGGGCATTTAACCTAGTAAAGGAGAAGCTCACGAGTGCCCCTATAATGGTTACTCCTGATTGGAGTCAGCCATTTGAGCATATGTGTGATGCTAGTGATTTTGCTGTGGGTGCAGTGTTGGGACAGAAGAGACACAAATTGTTTAGACCAATTTTCTATGCCAGTTGAACTCTAAATAGTGCACAGGTGAACTATGCAACCACTGAGAAGGAACTGTTTGCGGTGGTTTTTGCTTTCGACAAATTCAGATCATACCTGATAGGAAGCAAGGTGGTCGTTCACACTGATCACTCAGCTTTAAAATACTTGTTGCAAAAGAAGGAAGCAAAACCAAGACTTTTGAGATGGGTTCTTTTGCTTCAAGAATTCGACCTCCAGATCATTAATAGAAAAGGTACAGAAAATCAGGTAGCAGATCATTTGTCAAGACTGGAAAATCCTCCTGTGGAGGTGGTACCAATTAAAGAAGAGTTTCCAGATGAGCAATTATTTCCAGTCTCTGCAATCTCTGAAAGGGCACCTTGGTATGCAGACATAGCCAATTACTTGGTTAGTGGATGGGTGCCTCAAGATCTGAGCTATGAGCAGAAGAGGAGACTTCGAAGCGAGGTAAGAAATTATTTTTGGAATGACCCATTTTTGTTTAAAATTTGTGCAGATGGCATCATTAGAAGATGTGTACCTGAAGAAGAGATGGCCAGTATATGTCTCATTGTCATGATGGAGCAGCATGTGGACATTATGGTGGAAATAGAATAGCCTCCAAGGTGCTAGAAGTAGGGTTCTATTGGCCATCTCTATTCAAGGATGCACGGGAGTATGTGGTTCAGTGTGACAGTTGCCAAAGGACAGGTAATATAAGCAAGAGAAATGAGATGCCCCAAAATTCAATCTTAATATGTGATATTTTTGATGTATGGGGCATCGATTTCATGGGACCTTTCCCTTCTTCCCACTCTTTTGAATATATCCTGGTAGCAGTTGACTATGTATCCAAATGAGTCGAGGCAATTCCTACTAGGACAAATGGTGCTCGTGTGGTGTGCGAGTTCTTGAGAAAAATTATTTTTACTAGATTTGGCACACCAAGAGTCATCATTAGTGATAATGGATCTCATTTTATTAACAAACAATTTGCATCATTTCTGGGCAAGTATGGGGTAACTCATAAAACAGGAACACCATACCATGCCCAAACTAGTGGGCAACTAGAAGTGGCTAACCGTGAGTTAGAAAGAATTCTTGATAAAACGATTAGTGTGTCTCGTAAGGATTGGTCAATACGGCTAGATGATGCCTTATGGGCATATAGAACTGCATTTAAAACACCAATAGGCACATCCCCGTATAAATTAGTTTTTGGAAAGGCATGTCATTTGCCTGTTGAAATTAAGCACAAGGCATATTGGGCTATAACATTACTTAATCTTGATCTAAGTCTTGCAGGAGAGAACAGGTGCATGCAGATGAATGAATTAGAGGAGTTCCGGCGAGATGTTTATGAGAATGCAAGAATTTTCAAGGAAAAACCAAAAGTATGGCATGATCGTCTCATCAAGACAAAAGAATTTAAGGAAGGGGACAAAGTGCTACTTTACAATAGTAGACTGCGCCTTTTTCCTAGAAAATTCAAATCAAGATGGACGAGACCATATGTGGTGAAAAATGTAAGTCCATATGGTGCAATTGAAATCTTCAATGCACAAGGAATTGAAAGCTTCAAGGTTAATGGGCACCGTTTAAAGCAATATGTGGTTGGAGGATTTGAAAAACAATCTTCTAACATTATCATTGAATAGCCCAAATTGGGCTACCCGGGTCGTGCCGCGACGTTAAATTAGGCGCTTATTGGGAGGCAACCCAAAAAAAACCAAAAAAAACAAAGAGGTTCGTTCGCGCGCCCGCACAAATTCCATTTAGAACGCGCGACCAGCGCGCCACAATAGACGAGGTTGCTACCTAGCCTCGCGACCGCGCAAAACCAGGCCCAAACGCGCGACCAACGCGAGGGTTTCAACGAGCGTGCTGTCTCGCCGCGCGACCGCGTGGGTCGTTCCTTTAATCGCGTGATCAGCGCGCGGGCGTCCCACCAGGATTCTCAACCTAATGGAGAATCAACGAAAGAGAAAAAACTTGGGGGTTGTTCCAAGCAAAAGAGGAAGTTCCTCAACACAAAAGGGTTCAAATTCTTCAAAGGAAAAAGAACCCCCACCATTGAAATCATATGATGCCACCAAATTTGTTTCTTGGGAAGCTCAACAACGGTTTAGGGTGAAATCATTCAAAAAAGCCATTGTAGAAAAGGTAGTTGAGCAAGGTTCGTTGATAGGCGATTGCCAGCAAGGTTATCAAGAGATTGTGCGGCGCAAATGGGAAGTTCTTTTTGAGCAGCCTGAGGAGGCTAATATGACAGTTGTGATGGAATTCTATGCAAACTTGCCGGAGCATGAGTATAAAGTGTGCATAGTACGGGGGAAGACGGTGAATTTTGCACAAGAAGCCATTGAAAACGCATATAACTTCCTAGAATTTGGTGGTACAGCGGAGGATGAATATCGTACAATATACATGAAGGAGACTTACAAATGGGACATGTTCATTGAAGTTATTTGTACATCCGGACAGCCAGTTCATTGGTTGAAGGAGAATCACAAATTCCACTCCAAGAGCTTGAACATTGAGGCTAAGTGTTGGTTTCATATTATCACTAGCCGTATTCTTCCCTCCACCAATACTACTGAGACTCTCTGCTGTTAAATTCAAGAAGTCTGATGTTACTCTAATGGATGGTCCGAAGTTCAGAGCGGATAGAATGACAATCGGAAAAGCAATACGACAGCCCGCAAGTACTGAAGAAGTAGGCAACGATGACGTTGATGATGTGGAAGAGTTGCCCGATCATGTAGTGCCACCTACCCAAAGCACTCAGGATTCAATGGGGAGGTCATGGGAGGAGCGATTTCACTCTCTTGAAACTCAGGTAGATGCGCTACACTCTTCGATGGCTGATATGCATAAGAAGATGAACGAGCTTACTGTCAACACAGGAAAATCGGATAGAAAGATCATGGCTTGGTTACGCGTGCTTGGCCGAACATGCACAATGGATCCCAACACGGTTTCCGATACTGATTGAAGAAACAGACAGGAAAGTTTCCTTTACTTTTGCAGTTTCTTTATGACATGGGGACATGTCATAACTTAAGTGTGGGGGTGAAGTAATTTTTAAAAAAAGTTTTTCTTCTTAGGATAGCTTCTTTGTTGTACTTCTATGGGTTTCTTGTCTGATTCTTTTACCATAGCCGTATTTATTTTGAATCAGACATTTTTTAGGATAGGAGTCATAGCATAGTTGTTTAACAAGTGTTAGAGGTAGAAATTGATGGATTCCTATCTTGAGGTTGTGTTGCTTGCTTTATTGAAATTTGCATACTTGTTGGCATGAGAAGTTGAGGCATAATCAATCCTTGAATATTGTGTGGTGAAATGATTTTGATGTGTACTCATGTTTGAAAGAATCTAGAACTTGGCATGGTAGTTTTTTGAGGCGAAATCGTAGGACTTTTTGAGGAAGAATATGATTGTGGGCTTTCTTTGGTTAACCCAATTCTAGCCTAAATTCACCAACCTTGGTTGATAAGTATCCCTAGTCAACAAATTTGAGTCTTATAATAATCTATTTTCGTTGATTAGCTAATACATCCTTTTAGTCTAATCCCCCGGGTGTCACTTTCTTAATTGGAAGAATAAATAAGTGTAGAGAAGTGGTATATATATATAAAAGAAAAAAAAAGGGTGAAAACGAGAGAAGGACAACGAAAGTTGTTGGATGTGTCTACAAACTTCAAAAGAAGACAAAAAAAAAAAAAAAAAAAGAAGAAGAGAGAGGGGAAAATGACATTCCACAACCAACCTTACCACAAATTATACCTGTACAAGTCCTACATGATTCTAACTTGACAAGTCCTACATTAGTGGAAAATCACTCAATTGCCAAGCCTATGGTATTCTGTAAAAAATATGATGTATTTCTTTGTGAGTGGGAGTGAAATGAGAGTTCTTTTTATGATGCATGAGCATAAGTCCGGTGAATAAATGACATCTTCTTGTTGTGAGGAAGTTCTTGGATTGATTTTTGCTTAAATTTAAGTGTCACTAGTAGTCATTTAACGATGAACATTGCATGCGCCAATAGAGATGGTTGAAGTCAATTACTATTTCTAGTGAGTTTTTGTCAAGGTCTAGAGGGGGTTAAGTATGTTCAAAATTGCTCGGGAAGAGCAACAACTCAAGTGTGGGGGTATTTGATCGGAGAATAAAATGAGAAAGTTTAGACAAGTTTTAATGTGAATTTTGCAATTTTTGGTATACTTTTCATGTATATAAGGTGGTCAATTCAACTTTTGAACATGATTAGTGAAAAAGGGGTAAATTAAAGAAAAATGAGAAAAATTGGAGTAGCAGCTTTTTCGCGCGCCCGGCGGCGCTCCCGCGTGAATTTTGAGTTGTATACTGGTTCTCCGCGAGCCATTCGCGCGTCCAAGTGTCTGCACAGCGCGCCTGCATGGAGTTGCGGCGTGAAAACATAAAAGTAAGGGTGTATTTGGAATTTGAGAAAGAAGAAACCCTATGCTATATGATGTTGGAGCTTTCCCCAAGGAACGGGTACCAGGAAAAAAGAGCAGAAAGAAAGACGACGAGCGAGAGGAAGGGGTAGACGCGGTACACTACTCGAATCCAAAATGGAAGTTGGGATTCAAAGTTTGATGGCTATGTTTTCTTTTTCTCTTTTGTTCTTAGTAAACTTATTCTCATCCATGGAGTAGATTCTTAGAGGGTATATGACAAACATGTTGTATTGATGAATTTGTTGGGATTTTGATTTTCATTCTTATGCTTGAACTTGTTATGGGAATTTGAATTAAATTGCAACCTTTTTCATTATTTTATTTAATCGAAAGAGGAATATCTTGGTGAATATTGTTGCATAGTTTTGTTGAATTGAATCAATACACTTTTTCTAAAGTAATCGAAGGAGCTTCCTGATAATTATTGATTAAATCTAAAGGAAAAATAGTCGAAGGACGTTACTTCCTTAAGAACAATCATTAACATGTTTTTGCATATTAGAATCACTTGGGTATAATTGGTTTATTCTTTAAGTTGAGATTTACTCGGAAGAAAAATCTAAGGCTTAAAGGATACTCTAATAAGCTATCGAATTCGAGAGATTCGAAAGAATCGATAGAACTTTAGATGTGGTAAATGAATGAATCAAATCCTAACTAACATTATGCACTTGTTAGTCTTGTACCCTATCTTTTAGTAGTGATGTTAATCTTCATAGTTTACCAATTGATTTTAATTATCATTTAGTCTATAAAAGTGGTTCATAACCACAACAACTCATTTCTTTTGATCACCTGAATAATAATTAGCAAGATTTGATTGAATTATTATTTGTACCATTCCCTGTGGAAACGATCTTTATACTATACTATCTTTGACTAGCGAAACATTAAACTTATAGTGTGTTTGTGCTCGTCAGGTACTTCAATGCTCGACTCACAGACTGCCAAACCATTTATTGCAGCAATACTTCTATAGGAGTCTTGACTCGGTGAACAAATGAGTTATTGATCAACTTGTTCCCGGAGGTATAATGCAACGACCCTATGAAGTAGTGTCTCAACTCCTTGATGGCATGATCAAGATTAATAGGGAATGGTACACTCGTGAAGACCAAGTCTCTCCTCTCACTTTTAGGATGACAAAAGAACAGATCGATAAGGATCAAGAGAGAGACCAAAACATGGCCAAAATGATGACTCAGCTGGATATCTTAGGGAAAACTGTGATGGGTAGTGGTTTGAAGAGTGTAAATGTTGTGGGTGTTGGTGGAGTGAACCCCGAAGAAGCACAATTCGAAGCACTGTATAATGAGGAACTGAACTTCCTAGCTAATCAAAGAGGTGAATTACGTCCGAACAATCCAAGGCCGGGTGGAAATCTGGGTTGGAATAGAGATGATGGATGGAGAGACCGTAAGAGAGAATGGCATGATCGTAACATTACTTGGAAGGAAAGAGTGGGTGACAAAGATAGGTACATCCCACCTCATGAGCGTCAAAGACCTAAGGAACCAAGGGATGACTCAGAAAATGTTTGTACGGAAGACATGCTCTCACACATTCTCAATAAGGTAGAAGGGTCAGACAAAGTTTTGAAAGAAATGAAAGAAGATGTCTCTACACTTAATCAGACAGTAACCTCCCATTCAGTTTCAATCAAGCAATTGGAAACGCAAATGGGTCAAATTTCTTCTCATTTGAACCCAAGGCCAAAAGGGGGCCAACCAAGTGATACATTGGTCAACCCCAAAAATGAAGCTTAAAGGGTATCCACGTCGTGCCACGACGTTAAGTGAGGCACTTCTTAGGAGGCAACCCAAGTATTTATTGTTTTAAATTTTGATTTTGAATAACGGGTGTTGATTTTGCAGGTTGAAAAGTGAAAAGTGTTGGAAAATGGGCAATTAGGTGAGCCAAAAGTCCTGTCAGTGAGCCCCGACTTGGACCGCCGTTGGAATCACCCAACTTGATGGGGAATTCTGTAAAACTCGGTGAACTAAAAGCTCAGTCGGCCACTCGCCGAACAGGTCGGCGACCTCGACTTTGTCTGTCGTTTGAACCCCTAACTTGTTGGGAGTTCTATAAAACTTGGCGAGCCATGCGCCGAGTGGTTTTGCGAGCACGACTTACTTCGCCAAATGGAGCGCGAACTGAAAGGTTTTAAAGGCAAAACAGTTTAAAATTTCAAAATCCTTTCACTTTCTTACCTTTTCAACTCCCGTATCCTCTCACCTTACATTAGTTCTTAAATATTTTCACATTTTTTTACTCTCGCACAGTTGGGAATCTTTGTTGGCGAACAAAATTCAGATTTTACTTTGCCGCCTAGCTTCCAAATCTCAAAAACTTACAAAAATCTCAACTTTATAATTTGATTTCCAATCTGACTTCAAAAACTGATTAAATATGACTCAAGACAACTATCAGGATTGGTAAAATGGTATTATTTTTGCCAGAAAATTATAAAAATGACCTTCATGATCATTACATTCATTGATCTCAACCAAACACGCTCCCCACCGGCTTCATGGATGACTATTATTTTTACATGATTTGAAGTAATGACTACTACCATTTATTTAATTGAATACCAAGATATTGTTGTCCTGCCACATATCGACAAATAACTTATGTATGACCAAGCTTTATGCAGATCAGAAGAATACCATACATTTGCTTAACCAATCATTTCTAATATGAATTCGTTGGAATAAAATAAACGCATGTCCATGATACACAAAATATATATAAATAAGTACGTAACCTCATTCCAATTTTTTCTTGTTGAGGAGGAGCTGAATTTTGCCAATAAACTCACTACAAAATAAATATATGATAGAGTATAATTAGCAAGGCACATCAGTTCCTTGTTTGTACCAAGATATGAAGTTTCATCATCAAGAAGCTCATCATCTTTCTTTTCAGGTCGAAATGGATCTTTATTTATGTCAAACAAATTCACAATCGTTGGGGGTACTTAATGAATGTGATTTATCCAAGTAAAATAACTTCAGAATTTTTTTTTGTGTATGTTGATTGATGAACAAATATTCCATTTGTCAAATTCTCAAACTTTAGGTCAAGACAAAATATTTTCTTATCAAAATCTTTCATTTCAAATTTCTTCTTTAAGCAATCAACAATTTTTAAAAGATCTTTAGAGTGCCAATGATGTTGAAGTCATCAATATACACAACTGTTAAAATAAATTCAGATCCCCATATTCTTATAAAATATGCAAGGACAAAGAGGTTTATTGATGAGTGGTGAATTTGCACTCATTTAGAGTTCTTTTCTTATGATTTTGTGGCACTCAAAGTAGAGAAAGAAGTTAATTATACTTTGAATTGTGTTATTTCAGGTATTTTGATGTTGGAAAAGAAAATGCTAATAAAAAGTGGAATCGAAGCTGAAAATGAGAGAAACCTGGCAAAAAAATAAGTCCCAAGTATCGTATTTGTGGAGCACTGATCACTTTAGAAATCCAATCAACAAAGTCAACCATCCGCTTAAGCGAGGACACGGGGTAAGTGTCATGACCCAAAACGAGTCGTGAGTGGCATCCACACTTAACCTCCTAAGTGGGCGAACCTAGGAAATTAAACCCCAACATGTATTAATAATTCAACTCCGAATAATAATAAAATGCAGAAGCTCAAAACTTGTTAAAGTAACCAATCAAATCAACCTCTAAAGTATATTACACCTTATCCCCAAAACCTGAAAGTCATCACATCAAGGACATCTAATCTTCAAATACTAAGTCTAAGAGTATTAAAGACACCAAAATAAATGAATAAAATAGTTTATGTCCGTAAACTAAGGACATCAAGCCATGACCAAGAGAAGCCAACACAAGCTGGAATGAATAGATCACCATGGAACCTGATGTGCTGGAGATTGGCTAGAGCTGAGGGTGAGTCGAAGTCACAGATACACTCGCTGCACTCCATAAAAAGAAAACAAAGAAAAACACAAGTAGGACTAAGTACATGCAACATGTACTGAGTAGATATCATCGGCCAACACAAAATAGAAACTAATATGTAATGAATAATAGTATAAAATCAACTATGAAACTTAGCAGGTGGCAAGCAACAAATACATGAACCAGTGTCAACAACACTAAAGTAAGTACGTAATCAGTCAACAATAGCAAGATCAGAAATGAGGACTCATACCTCCAAACCAAACTAATTTGGGAATTGAGTTCTTTGAGATTGAGTACATTAAGTTAATTCAATATCTTTTTCCTTTAATGTTATCGTGTCGGAACGTGAAACTCCGATCCAATTACGCCGTGTCAGAACGTGACACTCCGATCCAATAATACCGTGTCAGAACGTGACACTCCGATCCAATTATCCCGTGTCGGAACGTGACACTCCGATCCAATAATACCGTGTCGGAACGTGACACTCCGATCCAATAATACCGTGTCGGAACGTGACACTCCGATCCAATAATACCGTGTCGGAACGTGACACTCCGATCCAATAATACCGTGTCGGAACGTGACACTCCGATCCAATAATACCGTGTCGGAACGTGACACTCCGATCCAATAATACCGTGTCGGAACGTGACACTCCGATCCAATTATACCGTGTCGAAA
>NW_006238950.1:418356-448427 GCF_000226075.1 Solanum tuberosum | reverse complement strand
AAGTCAAGCAAGCTACTTCTCCAATACTTTTCATTTCCTCAATGCCTCCGAACATTTCCAATCTATCAAATATATATATATATATATATATATATATACATAATTTTTAAGTTAACGAGTCTATAAACACTAATATTATGTATGTCTAGCCTAGATCAAAAACTCACCTAATTCTATAATCAATTTCCTAAAGTTCAAACTTAATGGTAAGTGTTAATTCCTCTAATTAGCATATCTTTTGTGGAATTTAAATAATTAGATACACCTATATTTAATTACCTATCTCAATATATCAAAATATAGTTTATGATATAATAACAAAATTGTAATGTTTAGAAGTTGAAGCCACTGGTTACGGTACAGTGGCAGCGAACACTTCAACAATATACCCTACACTTTTATATCCTTAATCACCATTGTTAAATTATAAACTTCCTCACTTTCATCCAAAGTCTCCACTAATCAGTGATACAAATTTATGCATATTACCACTATACCTTTCCCCTTCATAATTTCATTAATTCACTAACAACTATCCCTGCAATTAAATAATTACCACCCTCCCTTTCCAATCAAGTTATAACACATACTATATGATTGTAATAAATTGGTCCACTGCCAATCATTAATTGACTATTAAGAGGTTCTACGATAATGCCAGGAACTAAATCCCACGTGAATGCCAAACAAGATTCCAACCCAATTTTTGATAACATCAATAATAACAAAAACCACCTAACCTATTCTGCTAATCACCGAGCAATAAGCAACTTATGAGCAAAACTTGATATCCTTTTTAATATAATTCATTTACTTAATTAACATCTCCTAATCATTACTTCATGATTACCGCATAATTATTATAATGATTGCCTGACAATTGTCCATTAAGTTATGTCCCCCAAATGCACAAAATTCATCAAAATCTCGTAGCAGCCCAAGATATACTTTAACAATTAAACTTTCACAGAAGTAATATATATTAATGAAGAAACTTACCAACAAAAGAATTCACAGTTGATATCCTTGTATTCGCCGCACAATAAACCCTCTTCTGAAATTTGCTTTTACGCTCGTGCATCTATTTTTTTTTTGTCTTCCTTTCTTCTACTGCCCTAATTATTATCTGTAACTAATTATAAAAGTGGTAAAAACTGTCCCACTACAAATTTTAATATTATATTCTTTAACCACCAACTAAATTAATTATTTGAACTGCCCCAATTATTTCATAATATAGTTACGAATAGTCCAAAATACCCATTTAGAATCTATCGGAAAGTCTTTTATGAAATAAAAAGCTCTAGTACTCAAAACAACCAAATGAGTCGTTACATTAGATACCAATTTACCCATCGTTCGTCCTCAAACGATCAAAAGAAGGTGAGGGTAAGAATGGGTAGTTGTCTCAACAATTCCTTCAAAATATTAGTACCCAAGGTCTTATATCAAAAGTATCAAACCAACCAATTGGAGATCTACACCTCCTCCCATACAATGCCTCAAATGGGGCCATCTCAATACTCTAATGATAGCAATTGTTGTATGTAGACTCAACTAACAACAAAACTATTCCCAAGTGAACTCTTCAACTAACCGATTCTCCAACTAGACCTTGACACAACCATCAGGACAAATATTATCTAACATAACCATAAATCCTTAATCAATATTGGCTACAATCAGGAGTGAACCTGAACCAACCACCACACACTCTTAATGCACAAACCATCATAGATCTTATCAAGATTACATCCTCACAGTATAATATTTCCTCGAGCTTAAGCTATAAAAATATGACCTTTAGACATCAAGTAATCTTCAAGAAGAATTGGACTCATCTGATCCAAAGATGGAAATGATCAAGTACCTACCATCAAGTGATACACCCAAGCATACAGAACCTCTAACAACACTGTCGCAATGCTAGATTAGTAGCTATTATAGACAAACCTTAAGAATGACAACACTAGACCAAATGGTTCTCACATTCAATCACACATAGCCAAAACATGATACTGATAATGAGATGAATCTTAAGTCTATCGCACAACTGTAAATTTCCATGGCAGCTCTCCTATAAATTCTGATAAGCAAAGTTGTGCGTGTTGAATCACTAGTAAACTACAACTATCCCAAACAACACCAAATCTTCCATAACTGGAATGAACAAGTCTAACCAAGGATGCCACCCTACCAAGAGGACAATCAAAGAATCGGTACACCCGATCCACTACTAGGGACGCACCCATAGAAGCAAAAACACCCACAGACGTAGAAAGTGAATCATACTCTAAACCACGCCCATAATGAAGTAATTGGTCACATAAGAATGTACATAACCAATGTCGAATAACTCTATATACTCCTTCCATAGTGCCCATAATAAAAATTTTCCTTCATCTGTCTCTATCTCTTTGATTTTCTAGCTACCCACAATCCCCAATTTAGTCCTTATTATAATTGCACACATACTTGGTTTATCGAACCCCACATCCACTTCCACATACCATGCATTAGCTACCATTCTAAATCATCACATAACTCATGCCAACACTTAGGGAAATTCTTGGTCACTCAAATGATTCTGTATACTATAAGCTCATAAGCTCTATTCACTATCAAATATCTATGTAACGCATCATAACATTTTATGTAATCCCATCAATAGAGTAGTATTAATTCAACTCTAAATTCTTAATAACCATGTAGAATTATATCTCACCTTGTACATCATTCTTAAGTCATCTATCATAATTTGAGCAATATAACCTCACGTAAAACTCTAAATTTTCCATACCTCATTGTTTGTCACCCAAATCAAAACTCAATATTTATAAAAGTCGATGATAAACTCCTAATAAGTCTGTACCGAATTAGTTCACATCTCACAGTCATATCTAAATTCATAGGCAAAAATCAATACGACCTTCAACTACACCACAGGGGTTTATACGAGATGTCTTATTCCTTGCCTAAGATAGAACCGGTAACATTTTACCGTAGGTAGAAATCACTAGCCAATATCCTATGTGGGCACATGGTTATTGGATAGGAAGATGTTCATTGGAACCCTAACCTAACATTGGGATTTCCATCTTACCATATCCACTCGGTGCTTAGCCTCCATTCCCATAGAGTATTTCATTTTCATTAGTATTATTGTACTTGAGAGGGCTACCAACATTAGGCCTACCGACCCAAAGTACCTTACACAAGAAAGGGCCACCATCATTAGGTCTACCGATTCAAGGTACATTACATGGATAGCTCATTCAATCCACAAGAAGGGTGCCATCAACATTGGGTCTACTGATACAAGGTTCATCATTTCACACATGAAAGGGTTACCAACACTAGGTCTACCGATTCAAGGTTTATCATCACATTAGTTTGTAGACTCATCATGAAGGGAAACCAACACTAGGTCTACCGGTTCAAGACATCGCCTAGAATACTTCATCATTCATTTACGAAAGGGCTACCAACATTAGGTCTACCGATTCAAGTTCAGTACATTCATTCATAGACTCCTCATGAAAGGGCTACCAACATTAGGTCTACCGATTCATGGTTCATTAAGTCAAGATACATTCATTAGTCATTTATGAAAGGAATGCCATTAGCTTATCGATTCAAGATACATCAATTCACATTACTTTCATTTATACAAGAAAAGGATGCATAATCCTACCAATTCAAGATATAAATTTCCAGCAGCTACATCATGGGGACAACCCACTAGGCGATCCCAAGGGCACAGGGGCGACTCGCCAAGCCCTTTGGCCGATCAAACAACTTTTTCTTTTTCACTCCACCTTGCTAGCTTAGGCCCTCACTTACACCCTAGGCTGCTTTCTTACTCATTTTCGTTCTAAAACAACCTAGACATCAACTAAAAGTCACACTAACCCGAACCTTAAGGCTCTAGTTCAACCTACTCATTTTACGGTTTGTTACATTATCATCCCTTAGGAACACTTGTCCTCGAATGACACCTTAAGCACTTTAAGGGATAACGACTCAAGACTAGCAACCCATCATGTATGACACATCAATATAATGCAAAATATCATAGGAGGAAACATCAACTCCACATCAATAAGTTCAATGCAACACAAGGAAGTAGGAACTACATCTACAAACTCATTATGCATGAAAACATCAACATTTCCCATTTCATTGGAGGAATTTCCTTCTCCAAAATACATCATTCTCTTTACAACATTATAAGGCAAATTATGCAACTCTTCTCAAACACACATTTAAGCATGTTTAACAAGTCAACTCATGAAGAATTTAGGCAACTCCTTATAGATGCACATCACCATGAGGAACACAATCAAGAAAACTCATCTTCTCATATAAACAAAAATTTCATCAAAACATGCATAACATAAGGAGATCATGGAAACACATAAATCACACATGACTCCAAAACATGAAACAAGTTACAAGGAACTCTTGGTCTCAAGCTTGAATAGGAATAGAAGAAAGTGATAAGGATATCGGAACTCTCAACAACCTTACTATTCAACATACCATCTCCCCATTAAGAGTAAACCCATTCTAGGGCTAACATGAAAAAAACATAAGGACCTTAAAAAGACATTCTCAACTATAAGAAATCATCACTTACCGGTGTCTTCAACCGGAAGAGCTCCTTTGCCCTCTTTAGCTTGAAGTACATAGAAACATTTTTTCTTGGGAGCATCAAGAACCGGGCCATTAAGAGAAGCTTGTTTGGCCTCCCTTCCTTTGGCCGTAAGAGTAGGACAATTTCTCACTTGGTGATCATTCTTCCCACAACCATAGCATCCATTAGTACCGGCTAGGCACTTCCCATAATGCCTTTTTCCACAAGGGGTGCAAGTAGGTTTAGAAAATGAAGACCCACCACCTTTCTCTTGGTTAACTCTAGGAGTGCTTGAAGAATCTTGGTTTGGAGCTCTTTTTTTTATCCTTGGTTGACCTTGCTCATCGGATCTAACTCTTCTCAACTCCCTATTCTTCCTTTTAAGTTTGGACTCCTCAATAAATTGAGAATACACCATGAGTCTAGAAATGTTCATATCATCATGGAGCATTGCCGTATGACACTCTTCCTCAACTAGGTAGATATACCCGTAACAAATCAACTCATCTCATCCCTAGGGTTTGACACCAAAGATGGGGCATACTTAGACAATTAGGTAAATTTCAAAGAGTACTCTTGAACATTTATATTACCTTGCCTAAGATTGATAAACTCCTCCATCTTAACCTCCCTCTTCTCACGGGGAAAGAACCTACCAAGGAATGCTTCCTTGAATAATTCCCAATCTATAGGCCTCGCTCCTACCAGCATATTACTCTTCCATTGAGAGAACCAAATTTGGGCAATGTCCTTCAATTGATAAGAGGCTTGTTCCGTTTTTTCTATATAAGTCACCCCTATGCATTAACTACCTTATACACCTCATCCAAAAACTCTTGGGGATCCTCTCCCACCTTGGAACAAAGAAATACCGAAGGATTCATCCTCACAAAGTCTCTCAACCTAAAATCCATAGTACTCACATTGGGTTCACATTAGTCTAAACACCCCTAGTAGCGTGGGCCGTCATAGATTGGGCTTGAGTAGTTACGGCTTGAGCCATCATCAAAAGATCCAACCTAACTTCCTCATTGGTCATGGCCGGGGGATCCACCAAAACTTGATTTCTCAGAGGAACTTGGTCACCTTGAGGACCTTGAGGATCTTGGGGAGGAACTCCCTCATTCACAACCTCCTCTTCCACTCTTCTTGTGAGCGTCATTCTTATATTCATATCCTATAAACACAAGAGAAGGATTAGAAAAAAGACACTTATAGAGCTAAACTATAAGGCACGACTTAAAGAGTATGAAAGAAGTGTAACTTTCTAACGTCCTATAGCCTCTCACTCATAGATGTGTCGCGACTCACACCGATGAACAATACTCTACTAGACGTGGCTTGTGAGACATCAATCCTAAAAACCATTTCAAAAATCTTATGCTCTGCTACCAAGTTTGTAACAACCTGAGCCTATACCCTGGAAGTTACACAGCGTACTTGACCCCGAAGGGGTCTCGTACAAGCCTCTTACCATTCATACCATGAGATATTGAAATAGTGCAGAATAAAATTAAATCCATACAATCAAAACAACTACATTTAAAACATTTGAAACAACGGAAGTCTATTGTCTCACATGGACATCTAAAACAATATCTCACAACAAAAGTAGGGTTACGACCCTTTACAATCGAAAGTTTAACATATGTCTATTGCAAGAAAGAAAATGAAGCATCAAAAGTACTTGTCCTCGATCTATGAGGACATACCACTTAAGCCTTGGAGGAATCTCAATCCAAGCCCTTGAACTAGAGAGAAAGCAACTCACTTGCCGGAACCTACACTTGTAGTAAAATAAGAGAAATATGGGTTAGCACAATTAAGTACTAAGTATGATACCCATGCAAAAATCATGCTTAAAATGGACATTTTATTTGAAAGTCATGCTTTATGACAATTTGAGAAAACTTCATGAACATAAGTATAAGAGGCATAATATACAAACATAACCAACATACAAGTCATTTCATTACATTAAGCTTTCACCTCAAGCAACCCTAAGCTATACTATGTGCAATGTATGAATAGCGTCCCATACCACCATCCACATCAAGTACCACATCAAGGCAACCAAAAGTGAACTTACCATTCATCTTTTCCACCTTTACACAATACTCATACATAAGAGACATAAACACTTCATAAGTCATGACAAGGAAGTAACTCATAATATAATCCAAGTATAGCATGCATCATTACATTAAAGCATATGAGTCAACATTCTTCATTAGCTTCATTTAGAGAACTTTCATTCATTAGTCATTAAGACATTAGAGAACTCACTATATCCCTCTCAAAGCTTACTCGTGCAATGCATGAATGGAATCCCACACTATCACCCACACTTCATAGAACTTCTCAAGAAACCATAGTGCATATCTCAGATGATGGGAATAAGCATTAACCGACATAGACCATGAGAGCATACCATGGAATCCGGTGTCATATAGCCCCAAACCGTAAAGTGGTGGTCTACTTGCCTAAGGTAGGACTGGTAACATTTTAGCGTAGGTAGAAACCATTAGCTAATATCCTATGTGGGCACATAGTTATGGGATATGAAGATGCTCATTGGAACCCTAACCTAACATTGGGAGAGTTTCCATCTTACCATATCCACTCGGTGCTTAGACTCCATACCCATATAATATTTCATTTTCATTAACATTATTGTACTGGAGAGGGCTACCAACATTAGGCCTACCGACCAAAAGTACATTACACAAGAAACGGCCACCACCATTAGGTCTACCGATTCAAGGTACATAACATGGATAGCTCATTGAATCCTTAAGAAGGGTGCCATCAACATTGGGTCTACCGATACAAGGTTCATCATTTCACACATGAAATGGCTGCCAACACTAGGTCTACCGATTCAAGGTTTATCATCACATTAGTTTGTAGACTCATCATGAAGGGCTACCAATACTCGGTCTATCGATTCATGACATAGCCTAGTATACTTCATCATTCATTTACAAAAGGGCTACCAACATTAGGTCTACCGATTCAAGGTACATAACATGGATAGCTCATTGAATCCTCAAAAAGGGTGCCATCAACATTGGGTCTACCGATATAAGGTTCATCATTTCACACATGAAATGACTACCAACACTAGGTCTACCGATTCAAGGTTTATCATCACATTAGTTTCTAGACTCATCATGAAGGGCTACCAATACTAGGTCTATCGGTTCATGACATAGCCTAGTATACTTCATCATTCATTTACGAAAGGGCTACTAACATTAGGTCTACCGATTCATGGTTCATTAAGTCAAGATACATTCATTAGTCATTTATAAAAGGAATGCCATTAGCCTATCGATTCAAGATACATCAATCCACATTACTTTCATTTATACAAGAAAATGATGCATAAGCCTACCAATTCAAGATATAACATTACATTATAGAAACCCATCACATTCTATCATCATCACTCATGAGTGTTAATTGAGAAATAGCCTTTCAATAATGACACAATTACATTCTAAACATGGTCATAGTTCTTTCATTGAGATCACACACATATACTTCACATCATAATCATACATAGATCCTTCATGGAATTTCCTTCCAAGGCTATAGATCAATCACAAACCAAACATCTAAGATACTACAATAGAGAAGGGAATTAACATGATTCAATAACTAATTCAATATAAACATAAACAATTCATCATACTTTCATGAGTCGATCAATTTCCAATCACAAATCACAACTTAGGATTTTTGGGGAAAACATGGGTTCATACAAGAAATTGACCATAATTCATCAATAATTCAACAATACATTAATAATTCATCATATAAAACATTTTGAAAACGATTTGGAATTGAACCCATGCATAGATTTAAAACCCTAGGTTTTTGGGGAAATTTGGGGAACTTGAAAACATCTTTGAAATTGGCTCCTTGAAAGAAACTAAGTCAAGGATGAAGACTACCATACCTTGCTTGTGAATCCCCAAGAAATTTGAGGAAGAACACCTTGAATCCACAAACACTAGCTCCCACGTCTTCTTCTTCTTTGGGAACTTCTAGAGAGAGAATTTTTGAGAGGAAGAACTCTTTTGTTTTGATTTGGGTTTTCTTAAGAAGTGACTTAATTGAAGGAATTTCAAGTCTAAAAAGGTTATATACTTTCTAGGAAAGGAATAAAATAATGTGGACTCAACTTTGGAAAAGAACTAAGGACCCACAAAGTTTTAACTTAAAATTAACCACCTTCCACGATTTAGCACGCCCTTTGCACCACTTGGCTTGCCAAGGCCACTAGGCGACTCACCAAGTTTTCCAGTAGGCTCCCAAAGTGGGCAGCTCACTAGGCGATCTAGAGGACCATTGGGCGATTCGCCAACCAGGTAGGCGAGCCCCAACCTAGCTCGCCTAAATTTCTAGCAGCTAGGTTATGAGGACAGCTCACTAGGCGATCCCAAGGGCACACGGGCGACTCGCCAAGCTCTTTGGGCGATCAAACAGTGCCATCGCCAAAAGGTCCTAAGAACAACTTGTTCTTTTTCACTCAATCTTGCTAGCTTAGGTCCTCACTTGCACCCTAGGCTGCTTCCATACTCATTTTAGTTCTAAAATAGCCTAGACATCAACTTAAAGTCACACTAACCCGAACGTTAAGGCTAGAATTCAACCTACTCATTTTCTGGGTTGTTACAAAACTGCTAGTAACCACAAATGTGTGCCCTGGAGGTAGAGGAGGGAGAACAATAGGTCCTTTCAGATTCAACGGTATTGAACTCGACCTTGTAGTTATCTTGCAGTCATGGTTCTGGTGGATTTTGCACCCTCAATGAATCTCTGAGTAAATTACCACTAGGAACCTAAGCATTCTCATTACCAACACCGTCCACATGCTCCTCTATGATTGGATTATCTTGGACCTCTTGATTATTCATCTTTCTCAAAGTTTTGCTCAACTCTGGATCGTATGGGGTCAATGGTTCTCCTCGACTACGTGTACTTGACATACACTATAGTAGAAACCTGAGGAAAACAAAAACAAAAAAAATGTAAAATTAGGAAATAATTCAATAAAGTTCAATAATGTAGTTAAATTTAATCTAAAAGCCTTATTCCTTGGCAGCGGCACCAAAATTTGATACGCACAAATTACACTTCCCTAAAGAAGTATAAGCGGTCGTTGTCAAAGAAAGAACCCAACTTGTAGGTTGGGGTCCATCCCACGAGGAATACGGTTCAAATTGAAACTTCACTCACAATTATATTTGCTTTGTCAAACTATTTCCGAAACAAGTAATTAAACAGGGGGGGGGGAGAGGATTTGTGAAACAAATAATTGATTGTTATTTAAGTAACAAGTGAGCAAGATTCAAACTTTGTTGTTATCAATGAAAGAGAGAAACTAGGGTGTATGTGTTCCCCATAAGATCTTAACGTGGTAATCCTAATAATAGTAATCCTTTCCTAGTGTATCACATACAAAGTTGGTAAGTTAGGTATTCCTAAGTGATTGGTCCTCCAAGTAGGGAATGTCACTCCACACCTTTGTCTGGCTACAAGTGTATGCTTTACTAACCCTTACATTTACCTCAGATTAGACGTCACATCAATGTATATCACTTATTTTTCACCCTCGCACCAATTGACATTAGACTATTAGATGGTATCACACTAAATCTCTATTGATAATTCTTTTCTTATTAACTACCTCCTTGGTCCGGCAAGTAGCAACAAGGCGAGTTCTAACGCGTGCACTCGTTAAAAAGACTTCTAAGGGAAAGAATTATTAATGCATGCATCCACACTATTCAAGAATTACTTAGTTATTATTCATACGTTTTTAATCGCTCATGGTTCCCACAATCCTAGTTGTGGATTTAGCTACTCATGCTTGAAAGAACACATTTCATGTTTTTAGAAGAAGAATTCATGAACTTACGTATTAAGTAGAAAAAAGTCGTAATCTCCAATCGAATTTCAAAACAAAAATCTTATAAACCGATATTTGGAAATCAAATTGCCAAAGTTTGCAAGTTAATTCCCAAGAAAATATCAAAAACTAAAAGTGAACAATAATGTCTAACCCCCAAAAATGAGATTTACGTACCTTCTTTATAGAAAAACATGTCCTAAACAAAAAGGAAACAAAATAAGGAAATAAAATTTCTGGATGCGACTTTGATTAACAACTCGACCTACGGATCGTGGGTCGACCTACGGCTCGTAAGTACCCTCCGTTGGTCTACACTTAGACTTTTTCTGCAAGGCCTGGAACCTTCAACTCCCAGTTCATCACTGACGGATGTGCAGGATGAACTGCAGGTTGACCTATGGTCCGTGGGTCTTCTTCCATTGCTCCACACTTACAATTTTCATCAGGTACTGGAACTTCAACTCTCTGAACACCTTCTACAAATGTGCAGGATGGCCCGTAGGTTGCTTCGTGGTTCCACACTTGATCAAACTTCCCTGATGCTCCCTTTTACACCCACCATCGATGGACCGTCATAAGACATATGATCCGTAGATCCCTTCCTGGGTGGCTACTTCTACAGATTTTTCAGTTGCTTCGTGGTTCCTGCAAACATGACACAAAATCATTATTTTCAATACTAAATGGCCCTAGAAACACTCAACTCTTAAGTGAAATGTATAAAAAATACCGTAAACTCGCGGTATATCAAATGTATAGGTTGAGAGTGAATTCTCAATCTTAGCTTCCGATCTCTGGTCTATACTTGAAAATGATTGATTGTAGTGAAGAATTAGATTAATGATCACATTTTGACTTTGAATCTTGAATTTGAGATAGAAAGATAAAAGTTTAGGGTCATTGTTGGGTGCAAGGATTCTTTCAAAGGAGGTCTAAGTTAAGGTAGTGGGTTATTTTGTAGTTGTGTGATTGAGACCAAAAGGAAATATCACAATAAAACATTTTGAGATCAAAAGATAATTAGCGTAATGGAAGATGACCTATACAACTTATTAGTGATTGATCTTAGATTGAATTGCAATGGATCGTTGAGTGTTAATTGGTTCCCAAATTTTTCCAATTCTCATACATCCCTTGCTTGATATCGCCTTTACCCCCATTAGAAGTGTAGTTATAAAAATTACTTTCTATTTGATAGTTGTGTACATTGTATATCTATATTCAAACTAGTATCAAGTTAGCCTTTATATTCTTAATTACCATTATATTTTTCCTTGTGGGATTCAACCCCGACTCGTAGTTGGATATTTTTATTGACGATAATCGCTCACTCTTTTGATTTGTTTGGAATATGATTTGAGTGTTATAAAAAATGGCATCGCTGCCAGGGAACAATTAGGTGTATTGAATTGATTTAGGATATTTAGTTCACTTGTTTCTATCTAGATTGTGAATACTTGTTTTTATTTATTTATTTTTCTATGCCTTTTTGTGATCACTACTTTTTTTGGAGTGGTATGCCCTTCACCGACCCAGGGCCTTTCGTTGAACCTAATGTATTGAGGCTTAGGGGCGTGGATGTAAACCTCAGTTGGGGAAAAAAAGACCTAGTCCTTCTCTTTAAAGAAATGGAAAGGTTTTGAAAAAGGTACCTAGCTCGGTGTTATCCCATGGTCGACCTTGAATTTGGAATTCCTACTTCTAGGGCAAAGATGAGAGAAATTGTGAGGGTGAAAATCCTCATTATCCAATGGTTGAAAAGAGAGAAGAAAAATCTCACGACTTGCACCTTGCTTGGTGTATGAGACGTTCCAATTCATTTTCGGAGATGAATGGTTTGAAATCAAGCCAAGTGAAGAGGTGAAGGTGGATATAGAAGATATCTTTAGTTATTGTTAACAAAAAAAGCAATAATAATCCAAGAAGGCAAAATAAGTAGCATGATACTAGAGTTTCAAGACAACGAAAAAATAGATAATATATGGCAACTCTAGATCATGTGAAGATGAGTGTGTCACTCACTTGAAGGACAAGAATTATGAATTTCAATGCTTACGTGGCCTAGTGACTCTTTCACTCTTACTCAATGATCCAAAATGAAAGCAGGATACGAAGTTGGGTAAGAGATTCAGGTATTCGTAGTACAGAGATCAGGTGAAACGCTTTATGCTCTCTTGCACTTCCCATGCTCTTCGGAGTAAAATTGACCTCATGTTGTTAGACGGTTCATTACCTCAAAGTTAAAACACAAAGGATAATGTACTCGGCGTTGCGTCGCGACGTTAAATTGTGAGCTTGATGAGAGACACCCGATTGGTATGAATGCTAAGTGACTTATATGGGACTTCTCGGGGTCTGATGTTCCATTTTATGCCTAGGGGGATACCTTGGGTCATGACACATTGTAATATAGCCAAAATAGAACAATTAAGATCCAGATAGAACAAAACTCAAAGTGATTCTTTCAAGAAATTCATCAAACACTTAGGGCAAAAATAGTTTTGACTAACAAAACTAAATTATTGTCTGAAAACAATGGAAAACCAATGTTGAGATATTCAAATTCTATCACTATCATCTCAGCGGCCCCTCCTTCCTTCGTTGCTACCACTGTTTACACCATTAATAGATTTGTCGTTGTCTCCAACTAGACCTCCAACAATTAGTTGAACCTTTCGATGACAACACCAATTTAGGCTGTTCAGAAAATATTCTCACTTGTATTTGTCCTTTGGTGTGAATAATATTCTTATTTGGTCCTTTGTTCCAGGCTCTCCTTCCAAGATTGAAGATTCTAGTGTTCTTTTTGGGTAGGAACCTTCATCTGACATTCCAACATCCTTTCATTTAAAATTATTAATGTTGTAAGAATACATAAAAAAATTACAACAAAAAAATATTGCAACTTCAAAATTAGTCGCCAAATAGCTTATGGCTAACAAGTATTTATTGATAATTTGTTGTTAATCTCTTATTAAATAAGATTATATAATGATAACTTTTATATTCTAAGGATAAGATTGATCAATTTCTAATTCCTATATTTTCTATAGTGGTTTTTTTGGTTGAAAAAAACTGTTGTCTAATAGATAGCGTAACATTAACTTACCCTATTTTTGTGTTTGACATCCCTATTCATGAGGTTGTTCATTGATTTACCGAGAAACTTTTTGATTTCCCTCCTGCCAAAGTTGTTGCTTTTCTGTTTCTTTATTGTAGACTTCCTTTTCAAGATGGAACGTTCAACTTTTCTTTTCATGGAGTCCTTTTTAATAGCCCCAACCTTTGGATTAATAAGAAAAATTTAATAAGATTAATGTAAATGTCTTTGTGTCTTAACATAACAATAAAACTTAGTGTCATATAGTTAGGAGGTCGTCATGGAAACCACTTCTTGAAGAAATGCAAGGTAAGACTTAGTAAATATTTCTTACACACATATATATGTGCGCAAGAAACTTATTCAAACAAGCAATAGTAGTCCAACAAAATGCAAATAATGTAAGAGCTTACCTCTTATACTTGAGTGGTTTTTGATCAACTTCAAACTTTGATAATCCCTTAAATAAATATTTTCTTACCTCCAAAATAGAATGATATTGTGTGCTCTTATTATAGTAAAACTGCAATCCAACAGACATTTTTGCACACATTTCAAAGTAATTAAATTACTATCTCTCATTTTTTATTTTGGCTGTATTAGAATGTATCACTACCCAAGGTATCTCCCCAGGCGTAACATGGAACATCAGACCCCAAGAGGTCCCATACAAGTCACTTAGAATTCATACCAATCGGGTGGCTAAAACCCCCAATTCTTGGGGTGTTATTTAGCGAATATGGGTTAAGATAATTATTGGGTATTTCTTGCTCATAGTTTAATTGTGAATTCGTTTAGTAGTTGTGGATGAAATTAATGAATTTGTAGTTGCAAATACAAGTTTATTTATGTGTTTTCGGCTTGCTCGAGAGAGAGGTCGTAAAACTAAGACTACTAAATTGATGGCCAGTGCGAGTGGGTCGACTAATGGCCGGTGGGAGTGGGTCGACATGAGGTTCATCTCGAGAGAGTGAATCCTAGTCTCATTCCCACACACTCAGCTCGAGAGAGTGAGTGGGGTAAGGCGTCGGTTAGTCTTCATGCGGCAAATGGGTGTCCGAGAGAAATGCATTTGAAATGGGGTAAGTTGCTCGAAAGAGAGCTTATCCCCCTTAAAGTCTAGCCTAGTCAAAATTTCTCTATGAATCTTCTATCTAAAGCATGTACCCATTAATGTAACTTAACCCGTATTCCCGTTACATCCTAAGAATCCCCTCTCATTACTTAGAAACCCTCATTTATTTTGCTATTTTTACTTACTAGTGACAAAACCCCCATTGTTAATTGACATTCTTGTGTCCCCCTTTAATTTACAATGTTTTTAATCGTTAATGTCTTTAGATACGACTAGTTAGAACTAAGTTTTATTTTTCTTTTAATTCTGAAAACCACTCTCTTGGGAACGATCCCAACCCTTGGTTGGGTTACTAAATTATTGTATGATCGTAGACACTTGCATCAGAAGTTGCGTCTTGATTACGCAAACATCAAAATTATGCCGCTGCCGCGGAGTGGCATTATTTGAGAATATTTAGCTTAATACAATTTTTGTTCTTCTTAGTTGTAGTTCTACTAATTTTATTTTATTTTTAGTTTTGTTTCTCGTTGTGTTGCTGTTTTTAGTAAGAATCCAGATTATGTCTGGTAGCAATGGTGAATAGCTAGATCTCTCTGTTTTAAGGATGGTGTCTCTCAGGAATAAAATCCTAAGTTTTAGACAAGTCGAGGGAGAATCCATCCATAAATTGTGGTTGAGATTAAAGGCACTCTTCCTGAAATGCCCAGCTCATGGAATCTCAGAAAGCGTGCTGCTCGATTGCTTCTACAAAAGTCTTGGCCCGGAGAATAAAAGAATGGCGGACCAAATAGTACCTGGGGGGCACTCATGACTACCCTTTGCAATAGCCACCCAACTCCTTGATCACATTGCAACGACTAACAAAGAGGCTGAGAAAGACCATACTCTGGCCACGCTGTTGACTCAATTAGATTTAGTGACCAAGAAGATTATGGAATTGGAAGTACCGGCTAAAAGAAAGGACCGGTATGTCCCACCTCACGAGCATATGAAACCCAATGGAATGGAGGACAAACAAATAGAGGAGATACTCTCACTCATGCTCAGTAAAGTCGAAGTCACGACAAAATGTTAAATTAGATCAAGGAGAATGTTATACTGCTAAATGAGATATCTGCCTCCCAATTCATATCTATCCAGCGATTGGAGACTCAATTGGGTCATCTAATGTCCCATCTGTTTCTCACAAATCAAAACTGAGCGGAGAAGTCGTGCCACGACTATAACTAAGGCTCTTCTTGGGAGGCAACCCAAGGTTTTAGTCTCTTTCAGTTATTATGTAGAATAATGGTGTGTTGATTTCGTAGGTTAAAATGAGGGAAGTGTTGAAAAGTGCATATTGGCGAGCTATAGGTCCAATCAACGAATCACTGACAGGTTCGACGACCCCGAACCAGACCGCCATTAGACTCAAGACCAATTTACATTGGAGTCTCTAAAACTCGGTTAGCACAGGAAATTATTGGGGAATCACCGACCATGTCGGTGATCCCGACGGAGACCGCCATCTGGATTTCCAAAATAACTGGAGGCTCTGAAAAATTTGGCGAAGCAAGTGGGTCCTTGGCAAAACGCCAAGTGGTTCGACGATCCTGATTAATGTCTCCGAATGGGCGAAAAGTGAATGTCATTGCAGGCAAAAGGTTTAAAAGTTGAAGATTCATTCACTTTCCCGTCACTTTTTATCTGTCCAAACTCACACATGCACTCTAGTTTCTATATTTCTTGCACTTTTAGATCATTTTAGTTGTTGAATTGTGCTCGGACTTGGATTACATTGTTGCTTCACATTTAAATCCTCTCCTTAGCGACATAACAGGTTATTTCTCTATGCCCCAAGTTTAATTTATCATAAACTATACTCATTTGTAATAGCATGATCTGGTTACAGTGTTCTAGTCCTCCCTGAGAGGATTAGATTGTTTACATGCATGATTTAATTTTGATATCTCTGCTTGGGTAGTTGTGACTGTTGGGTTCCCGTAATTGCATGCCTTAAACTGGATTAAAATTTAAGGGGTTGTGTTTGGATGTTATGGGTCCTAGTCGAATTTGTGCTTTTTGTGCTTAAATTGCCTTTTTGGGGGTTGGGGGCTGATTTTGAGAAGTTGGGTCAGAAGTAGGCACGTTGGGTCATTCTATGAGCTCTGATGAGCTCGCCGAACTACTCCGTGGTTCGCCTAATTACCCTATCTCGCCCTTATTATTGTGCTTTATTTGTTGTGGTGTTTATAACTTTCGGTGAGAAGAATGAGATCGCCAAGAGAATTCAGTGACTCGCCGAAAGTCTTCTTGTTCGCCTTTTGTCTGCACCCCTAACTCCTTCTGCACTGTGACTTCCGGTGGATTGTTTGTGGCTCGCCGAAGGTATTCGACGGCACACCGAATGGACTATCTAGTCTTTCTGAAGCTGAATGTCTTTGTTTTGGTTGACAAATATGTTCTAACATTATCTCAAGACCTTTTATGACTATCTAGTATATCTTTTATGTTTTATATTGTATTATATTTATTTATTTATATTATAGTAAGGGGAAACACCTTTTAACATGGAAAGGTTGTGACATTTCCAAAAAATTATAACTTTTCTGATGAGTTGTAATATTTCTGAAGGGTTGTGACTTTTCTATAGAGTTGCGACTTTTCCAAAGAGTTATGACTTTTGTGATGAGTTGTGACCTTCTGGAAGGCTTGTGATTTTTCTAAAGGGTTGTGATTTTTTTTTATAAAGCACAATAAATAGTTTTTCAGACGTGAACAATCTCAAAGCTTAGTGAAATAAGAACACTCCCTAATATGAATGTTAAATTAATCTAATTCTTCAACTAAAAACATTTAATCCAATATATATTCTATATTTTATATTGTCACGACTCGAGTCTACACCCTGGACGTGACCGGCACTCGAGAATCATTGTTGGACCCCAAGCAAACTCTCATCCTGGTTGACGACAAGCGAAAGACTAACTCGAGCATACAAAAGTTTAAAACTTGAATTAAATTCAAATAATATATTCAACTTTTAAATTATCTGAACAAAACTGAATAGATAACTCTGAATAAAAATAATATATTCAACTCGCCATAAATAGGAAACTTAAGTCTTTAAAACATTTAATAAAATAAATGCACAGACTTCTGAAACTCTACTGTCTATCTATGAAGCCTCTAACTGGCAAAGATGGAAGTCGGGACAAGACCGACGACATCTAACAACTGATATAACTGAAAGTACAAGTGGAACCCTCCGGAAGCAAGGAGGCTCACCATTGCTAACTCGAAAAACATGTGGTATCAACAAAGCGCCTGTTGATGATCCTGAATCCATGTATTTGTATCATGAAATGATGCAGGCCAAATGGCTCAATACATGGAATATACGAGCATGTAAGGGGAATTCTAAAGCATAACATAAGCTTGAACTTGATAAAAAGGAAACATACTTACCTCTTCTCAACTCACTCAATCAAACTCAACTTAAGAATAAGATACTCAACTCAAGATACTCAACTCAGGATAAAGCAATAATAAAAGATTCAATATATGGAAATCTTTTAAAACAGTAGAAAGCAACTCAATGTATTAAAGAATATAATAAAAACTCAGTTCGTATATAAAAATAAAATATAACTCTGTGGGAGTTTCTCTAATCGACAACCATCATTATGAACTATGTGATGATACAATGTCTCACCCATGCTGTCAGAACTGTCCTATACTTTGCCAAGGTATAAGACCTCTCAACTAAGTGGATCCACTAGTCTATGCTAAAAAGCATTAAGGAATCATCTAAAAAATATGACCCTTTCTACCACGTTGGCTACATGGTTTATGGAGACTTGTGTTATTATTAACTCGTTTAACGATCGGTTCCCATCATTATAGAAAAGCCAACGGGAAAAAATATTGGGCTGGAAAACTTTTTCATAGTAACTTGGAATTTCCCAACCTAGTTCAAATTTGGAGGAAATCAGAGTTAGTAGGGTTCAGGGAAATATGGAAAAATTGGGTGATATAATTATGATTTTGATCATGTGAGTAGATAGATAAGACGTTAAGGAACCTGTACGACTTTACAAAATTGAATTCGGGTGAGTAGAACTCCTAAAACATATCTTAGCATGAACAGGTAGTTTCTGAGTGTCATTGGTTGAAGGTGTGTTGTGAAATGGGGGTTTTAGAATTCTTAAATTTGCTCACTGTTTCTATGCAAGTCGCTAAGGTGGGATTTTCCCATCAGGGCGGGGCCGCTGTAGCGGGGTGGGGACCGTTATGGCAGGAAATACGTGACTTAAGTCAGAAATAAACCCCAAAATGTTTTATTCTGCACTTTTCGACTTTGAGAGGTAGGAGAAGACCCCATGCGAGTTTTTGACCATTTTTCACCATTCTTAAGTCTAAATGTAAGGTTTTAACTACCTGAATCCATTTTTTGATCCGTAGTATGTAAACTAGTGGGTAATTATTGATGAATGAGGGTTTTGATCTAGAAATTATGTTGGAAAAAACCATAATCTGGGTATGGGGATCAAGGGTTTGACCTAAGATTGATATTATTGTTAATAATCCGGGTAATTAGGTGTTGTTTATTGATCCTCGCATTATTATGATTGTTTGTAGACCAAGAACAAGTGGAAAGGGAAGAATCAAGTTTCTTAGGGGATTCAAGCTTTGTTCGAGGTAGGTGATGGTTGTGATTTCATGTTGTGTGATATATGTTTGTTCTTGCTTCATTATGATACATGTATATATGTGAATGTTGCATTATTGATCACACTAATTGTAAATAAGGATAGATTAATAATTGAATGGCATGAATCATGACTTGATTGTATGATTATGAGAATGTACTTTGTCATTATGATTTTGGCTTGTTGAATGGATCGGGTGTTGCATTCCGACACACTAACTGGGATCGGTTGCCACATCTATCATAAACATTGGAATGGGTGTCACGATTCGACACACAACTTGGAGCGGGTACCACGTACCGGTACACTAACAGTTTGGGTGTGGGTTTCATGGGAGGACTATTGACTTGACATAACTATATATCTTGAAAATTGTGAAATTATACGTTGTTAGGAAATATATTGATATTTTATATGTTCGGTGTATGCATGTTATTATTATGTTGTAATGGCTTATATATCTTGCACTTATTGGGATAGTCGTGTGATGCTACCAGTACGCTATGGTTGTGTACTGATACTGCACTTGCTCTTTCTTTGTTGAGTACAAAGCATCTTCAGGTGGCTACTGATAGACCTCTCTTAGAAGATTAGTGATCAATCGAATTCAAGGGTAAGCCAGTTCATTCGGGCTGCCATGAGTTTTCTTTCTGTTTATGTCCATACTTTCAAACATAGACTAATACTTAGGATTTTCTTACGTTAATTGGATGGTATCCATTTTCTTAGACTTTTAAAATTTAGATGTTTTGGTACATTGACTTTCAGGTTCTAGGTATTATTCCACATTTGTTTTGATTAGACTTTTGTTTGGAGTTTATGGAAAATCCTTATTTATTTTCCTTAGCATTTAAACCTGCTTTGTAACTTTAAATGCCTTAGTATTTTGATTAAGTTGTGTAGTTCTTGGTTAGCTAATTAGTATTAATGGTTCTCCCACCATAGGGTTAGTGTGGGTGCCAATCACGATATTCTGAGTCGTGACAAATCGTCCCCACATCGGTGCTTAATACTACTCCCAAATTATACTCAGCTCATATATTTAAAAATATAACTCTTTCTTTGGTTTGAGATTATTACTCAAAATATTTCTCTTAAAAGAGGTAGCTTCTCTAAAATCTTTTAAACTCATAACTCATTTAGAAATCTCAGTCCTCTGGTTTGAGATAATTGCTCAAACTACCCTCTTAAAAAAGGTAACTGCTCATGAAATATCTTTTAAACTCATAACTCATTTAGAAATCTCAGTTTCTGTTTTATCAATGTAAAAATTGACACCTCTGGGATTACATAGTCCCTTATACTCTTGCTCAACTCATACTTGAAAACTCTTTCTCAAAAATACATCAAAAACCATATTATAATATGATCATTGATGACTCGGGAAGTCATAATGCATAAACATTTATGGTATATCTAGATACCATACTGCTCATACATTGATGGCATACTCGATTGCCATACTAATCATGTCTTATAAAATACTTTTCGCAAAACTCATCTTTAGTTTCTCAGAACTCAGTTTAAGAACTCAAGTGTTGGCTTTAAAAAACTTTTTAAAATTTATAACTCAAATCATAGGGTTCATGTGGAATTATGAACATGAACGACTCAACTCAAGGATCTTAATAGCAATAAAATAACCTCAGTACTCAGAACTCAAGACTCAATGATACTACTCATCCCTAGACTACTCGACTCATAGGGTTCATGCGGAATTATGGGGACCTGGAAACAAACTCAAACTCAAGGACTCATGGGTAACATGTAATAGTCCCATGATTAGGAATATAATCTCGAATGGGTTAGGAACTCGATACTCAAGAACTTAGAACTTGAAGATACAACTCCTCTCAAAGATTCTCAACTTATGAAGTTCATGCGGAATTTATGGGCATGAATGACTCGACTCGAGGGTCTACATAATGATATGGAACTCGTGAATATAACTCTTCTTATTCTTGTTCTTCTCAAACGTACTTCCTCAAAACTTATTTCAAATCAATAGTCGATCTCAAAGGATTCACAATTGGACTCAAAGACTTTCACTATTTCTACTCTTAACTCTCTCTTGAATTTGAA
This sequence comes from Solanum tuberosum, assembly GCF_000226075.1. NCBI lineage: Eukaryota > Viridiplantae > Streptophyta > Magnoliopsida > Solanales > Solanaceae > Solanum > Solanum tuberosum. The sequence continues at coordinate 426,917 of NW_006238950.1, read as the reverse complement.
TTATGAATTCAAGAGTTATGGTTCATTATATGAACGATCTCGTAGATAGTGTAAACTCATGAATACATTCTCCTCACTCTCATGCTCACTTACTTGAGTCTTGAAACAAGTTATTAGAATTTTTAGAAAAATCCTCAAAAGACTCAAAGGACTCTCAAGACTTGGCTCTTAACTCTTCCTTGAATATGAATTATGAATTCAAGGTTATGATTTGTGAAAGGAAGGATATTGTAATGATTAGGAGTGTTTTTAGATAGTTAAACATGAGAAATAATCAGGAAATCACTGTCTGTAAGCAAGTCTACGACGCGGAGATGCATTTTAATATTTGGTCGCAAAATAAATTTTGAGGGAAAGGGGCCCATGACCTCTCCGCGACGCGGTGTGGAGTAGCCGATTCGGCCGACTTTTTTTGAAATTGACCCAAAACTTAAAGAAACTTAGGAATGACTTGAATTAATTGTCTTTAGTTCTTGTTGGAACTCAAGGTGCTACATCTACTGACCTTAACACTTACGAAAATTTTAAAATCCTTGGTAGAATCCTACTTACAATGAAGGATTGTTAGAGTCTGAGCTCAAAAATTTTCCGGGGTGTGACATATATCAATACTTATTTATATTGTATTATAAAAGTAAGAACTCCAACAACACAATAATAAATAAGTAATGCACTATGGGGAATGGAGGAGAATGTATATTTAAGAGGTGTAACAAAGAGAGTTTAATAGTGACTAACTTTTAGTAGTAATCGTACGAAAGTTTAGATTCACTATTCATAGGAACTTATACTTTATCATTCATTTTATAATTGTTTACTTAATTTTTTTATTTAATAATATTTACATTATTTTTAAAAATAATTTAGTACATGCTTTGATATTCACGTGCAACAAATGTGCGACAAAACTAGTGTATATATATGTCACGACCCGAGCCTACACCCTGGACGTGGCCGTCACTCAAGAACCATTGTTGGTCCCCAAGCAAACCCTCATCCTGGATGACTACAAGTGGAAGACTAACTCAAGCATACAAATATTAAAACTGAAATGAAATTCATCAAACTTAAATACAAAGCTTTAACTCAAAAGAAAACTCTGAAAAATATAATATATTCAACTCGCCCCAAAATAGGGCAACTTAAGTGTTTAAAACATTTAACAAAATAAATGAACAGACTTCTGAAACTCTACTGTCTAGCTATGAATCCTCTAAATAACAAAGATGGAAGTCGGGACAAGACCCACGATATCCTAACAACTTATACAACTGTAAGGTAAATGAAATCCTCCGGAAGCAAGGAGATTCACCATACTAACTCGAACTCCATGTGGTAACAATGAAGCTCCTGTTGATGACCCTCAATACCTGTATCTGCATCATGAAATGATGCAAGCCAAATGACTCAGTACGTTGAATGTACGAGCATGTAAGGGGAATTTTAAAGCATAAGCATAAGCTTGAACTGGTAAAAGGGGAACATACATACCTCTTCTCAACTCACTCAACTCACAACTCTGGAATAAGATACTCAACTCAAAGATTAGATACTCAACTCAAAGATATGATACTCGACTCTTGGAACTCAACTCTGGATACTCAACTCAATATAAAGAACAATACTCATTCAATATATGGAAAGCTTTTAAAATAGTAGAAAGCAACTCAATGTATTGAAGAATATAATAACAACTCAATTTATATATAATAAAATATAATATAACTCTGTGGGAGTTTCTCTAACTGATAACCATCACTATGAGCTATGTGATGATACAACGTCTCGCCTACATTTCCAGAACTGTCATATACTTTGCCACGATATAAGACCTCTAAACTAAGTGGATCCACTAGTATGTGCTAAAAAGCACAAAGGAATCTTCTAAAAAGTATGAACCTTTCTACCCACGTCGACTACATGGTTTATGGAGACTTGAGTTATCTAAACTTGTCCCCATATCCGTGCTCTATACTACTCCCAACTAAACTCGTCCCCATATTGGTGCTCTATACTACTCCTAAAATATACTCAGCTCATATGTTAAAAAACATAACTCTTTCTGAGGTTTGAGATAATTGCTCAAAATCTCTCTAAAATGAGATGTTACTCAACTGCTCAAAACTCATTTGGAAATCTCAGCTTCCTCCTCTTTTGAATGTAAAAACATTTGCTCTTGAGAATACATAGTTCCCATATATTATTTTAAAGAAAATAAACTCGACTCTACTCTTTATCAACTCAAGTGCTCAAGTCTTAAAACAAGTTTAGAAAAATTTGTCAAAGACTTCTTAAGATAAGGTTCATGCCGAATTATGGACGTGAACGACTCAATTCAATGTTTTCAACAACCATAGATAGAACTCAATACTTGAAACTCAAGAACTTCAATGATACTACTCATTTCAAGAATGCTCAACTTGGAGGTTTCATGTGGAATTATGAGCATGAACTACTCAATTCAAGGACTTAAAGATACTTCTCATCTAAAGACTACTCGACTTATATGGTTCATGCGGAGTTATAGACATGAACTACTCAACTCAAGGACTTCATGGGTAACATGTAATAGTCTCATGATTAGGAATATACTCTCAAAAGGATTATGAACTCAATACTCAAGACTTAGAACTTGAAGATACTACTCATCTCAAAGATACTCAGCTTATGGATTTCATGTGGAATTATTGGGCATGAACAACTCGACATCAAGGGAATGAATAACAATATGGAACTCATGTATCCGACTCTTCTCATTCTCATACTTACTTCCTCAAGACATAGCTTAAATCGATAGTTGATCACAAAGGATCCACAATTAAACTCAAGACTTTCTTGAACTTTACTCTTAACTCTCTCTTGAATGTGGATTATGAATTCAAGAGTTATGGTTCATGATATGAAGGGTCTTGTGATGATAAAATAGACTCATAATACATTCTCTTCATTCTCATACTCCCTTGCTTGAGTCTTGAAACAAGTTACTAGAAGTTGTAGAAGACTCCTCAAAAGGACTCAAAGGGACTCTCTCGAAATGTTCGAATGAACTCTCAAGACTTAACTCTTAACTCTACCTTGAATCTGAATTATGAATTTAAGGTTATGATTCACGTTATGAATGATTTCTAGGTGTTTAGAAGTCATTTAGAGTAGTTAAAATCAATAGAAAGTGTTAGTACACTTTAGAAGGACTTAAACGGGCTAAACAATGAAGAATGGGTTGGGGCGGATGGACTTGGCGCACTGCTGGCGGACCACACCAGCCCCAAATTTTAGGGAGCTATTTTTGGCACACTGCTAGCGCGCCGCCCCATCCTTCCTGGCGCTACGGGGACACATCGCGCCAGCATCCCCCCGGGCAAAACTGACGAACTTTTCCTCTCGTTTTCTGACCATAATTCGATTAATTTCAATTTTTTTTCTCAACATCTCTTTAGATTTAGGTACCCAAAACATATAAACATGAATCTAACTCAAATTAATTCTAATAATCGACATTGAACTCTCATGAACTCCTCAATCTCAACCAAAATTCAAGAATGAAAGCAATTCAAAAATGCCCATAAAAAACATTCAAACTTTCAATCTTATTAGGACAAATTCACGCTAAAATAAACATGTTTGGCACGTGGGTGAACGAACCCAACGTTAAGAAAGTCTCACATACCTCTTAGGAATAAAACCCATGGCAAAATCCGCAACAACTCTCATGAATTTCGACGAATGCCTCGATCCTTTCTCTTTTCTCCTCTTTTCTCTTCTGTTCTTTCTTTTTTTCTCATTTCTCAGAACCCTAACTTATTTTCATGAACCGTAAGCTGAATCCAATCAATTTTTTACCCCAACTTAATTACCAATGAATTTAATTAATTGTGTAACACCTCTTATCCGAAAATAGACCAAACCAGCAGATTTCTAGAAGTTGCAGGTGCACCCCACGGTTGCCACCCATGAACCTTAGGGTAACCCACGGTCTGTCCTGGTGGCCAGTGGATAGCCACATACACTCTTCCCCAGAACCCATCCTCTGAAGTTGATTAACAGACTGACAGGAAGGATTGTAGATCAGTCGACGGATCATCGATCAGTCCGTCGGTTGAAACCCTCAGGACCCCCCAGAATCCAACGTCTGAAGTCGATCGACGGACTGACAGGATGGTTCGTGGATCAGTCGACGAATCGTCGATTAGTTCGTAGGTTGGGACCCTCAAAACCCCCCAGATTCCATCCTCTGAAGTTGATCGATGGATCAATCAATATATCGTCAATCAGTCTCAAGGTCGAGACCCTCAGGACCCCCAGAGCCCATCCTCTAAAGTAGATTATCGGACTAACATGAAGGATTGTGGATCCATCCAAGGACCATTGATCAGTCCGTAGGTGGCTTTAGCAGATTTTAAGTCAGAGGTCATTTGCCCTTTTCCTTATGTGTTGGACCCCTAAACTACACTATTTAACCCCTAAACTACGTCGTTTAACCCCTAAACTATGTGCTTTTGGTCAGTTTTAGCCAAGTAAACTAATTAGAACTTACCCTAATCAATTATTCACCAAAAATTCATCAAACTTAGAGCAAAATAAAGGAGAAAAAGTTGACCAGCCCTAGTTCAAAAACACAACAAGGTTTTCATCAGTTCCCGCCCAAAATCAAAAGATTTATTCGTCACCAGGTATGTGGGATTTCACTAGTGGGTTCCTTTCACCCATTAGGTCCCTAGATTTCAGTCAGAATCTTGATTCCCTGAATGTTATCTAGGCCTAGGGTTTCTTGAATGTTAGAAATTGTTGGGTTTTAGCTGTTAGAATGATCCAAATAATATTATCATGTTGTAGTATTGTTTTTGCCTAGATTCATGCATAAACTCAGTTAGCATGACAGTATTTTGAGCCATCCAATATTACAGAACTTCAGTAAAAAATTGTTAATTACTTAATAAATTGGAAGAATCTTAATACCGAGTGGACTACGGTCAGTCACTCTCAAGTCCCAGACTACGTGCCCCGTAGGTTGTAAGTCCCCTCTCTGGGCATCATTTTAGTGATCACGCCAGCATGCCTCTATACCTCTGGCCTGGTATATTGGGTACTCTCGATGGGATGTATACATCGGACTCCACATTTAGCTCATGTGGTTTTATGTCAATTATTAGTAGCTCCCTTACAGTCAAATTCTATTGCATTTACCATGTTATTAGTTACAACTCAGCATTCAGTTTCAGCATGCTCAGAACTTTGTTATTGCATTCAGTTATTTAATGCTGAGTATTCTCAGTTTAGTATCATGCTTATCGTATATCAATGCTCAGATATTATGCTTTGTTTCAGGTATGTTATTGTTCAGCTTTACTATATCCTGCATGCCCAGTACCTTTCAAGTACTGCCGCATACTCTGTGCTACATCTTCTCGTATTGTAGGTTCAGGTCCTCAGCTTCCAGATCATGCATAGATCTGTTCCCGATCTTCAGCTCAACAACACCAGTGGTTAGTCCACATTCTCCGAGGACGACATACATTTTTCTTTTCTATTTTTAGTTTAAGTTTTAGTTTTGCTAGATTTAGCTGGGGCATGTTCCAACACTTCTAGTCAGTTAGAGGATTATTTCAGACATAGTTAGTTTCAACTTTATTATTTGAGTTTGCTTTTTCAGTTGTTGTTAAAATCTCAGTTGTCAATTATTCAAATTTAGTGTGGGTATTCCCCATCATTTCTGATTATCTTATGATTAGCTTCTGCACAATATTTCTTTACGTCAGTTTACTTTAGTATGCATATGATATGCCATTAGGGTTAGCTTGGGGTCACTCGTGCTCCTAGGTCCCGTGTTTGTGCCCAGAAGGTAGTCTTGGGGTGTGACAAACTTGGTATCAGAACACTAGGTTTAAGAGTCCTAGGATGTCTGAAAAGACACACTAAGTAGAGTCCTTTTCATGGGTGTGAAGTGCACCACATCTAATGGGAGGAAGGCTACGAAGTGTTTTTAGGAAAACTTCATTTTCCTTGTTACTCTTATCGTGTGTAAGGTGTGATCTAATTCTGCGTTTCTAACTCGACGTTATGCGTCTCAAATCATGCCTCCTCGTAGAGCTTATGGAAGGAATACAAATACACGAAATTCTAACGTAGCTCATTCGGTCCCAAATCATAAAGTTTCTAATGTTGAGTTTCAGAACGCCATTCAACTTTTGGCTCAGAGTGTGACTAACCAGAACAACCAGCAGGTTCAACTTCCTGCCAATGCTAGTGATGGATCAGTGGAAGCCAGGGTTCGTTATTTTGTTAGGATGAATCCGCCAGAATTCTTAGAATCGCAGATTGGTGAGGATCCCCAAAACTTCATAGATGAGGTCAAGAAGATTTTTGGAGTGATGCAAGTGACAGGTAATGATAGAGTAGAGTTGGCATCGTATCAGCTGAAGGATGTAGTTCACATCTGGTATACTTAGTGAAAGGAGATCATGGATATGTATATGGCTCCGATCACTTGGGAATGCTTTAGTGAAACCTTTTTGGATAGATTCTTTCCAAGAAAGTTGAGGAAGGAAAGACCTCAGGAGTTTATGAATTTGAGGCAGGGTTCCATGACAGTCCAAGAGTATGGGCTCAAGTTAACCCAACTCTCCAGGTATGTTCCTCACATGGTGGCCGATTCTAGGGCTCAAATGAACAAGTTTCTGTATGAGGTATCCAATTTAGTGAAAACAGAGTAGGTATGTTGTGTTACTGGAAGATGTGAACATCTCTAGGCTCATGACTCATGCTAGGTAACAAGCTAAGGAGAATAAGAAGGCTACAACAGGCAGCTATGAGTATTCTCAACAGAAATCAGGTGGTGGAAATCGCTAACATTTTCAACAAAAGTCTTCAGCTCTAGCACCTTCATCATCTTGTGTTCCATCCTCCAAATTCTGAAATTATTAGAAAGGTAGGGCATCAGGCTCTAAGTCGCAAATGAGTGCTTCAGGCACCAGAACCTACCCAACTTGTCCAAAGTGTGGTAAGAACCATCCGGGTGAGTGTCTTACAGGAAATGAAGGATGTTTTGGATGTGGTCAGTGTTGTCACATGTTGAAAGATTGTCCTTCTAAACAGGGTCAAGGGGGCAATAATATCATAGCTCAGTCCACAACTTCAGCAGCACCAGCAGGTTGCCCGACTCAGCAGGGTAACTCATCTGGTACAAGTGGTGGTGAGTGCCAAAATAGGTTGTATGCTCTCCAGGCTCATTAGGATCAGGAAGATTCTCCTGATGTAGTCACTAGTACGTTACGAGCTTTTAACTTATATGTTTATGCATTGTTAGACCTAAGGTTTACTCTTTCCTTTGTAACTCCTCATATAGTAGTCAACTTCAATGTTAGTCCAGAAACTCTCTCATAACCCTTCTCGGTCTCTACTCCAGTTGGTGACCTAGTTATAGCTAGACGGGTATACAGAAATTGCCCTGTCACAGTCTCCCAGAAAGTCACCTCACTAGATCTTGTAGAGTTAGAAATGGTAGACTTTGATATCATTCTAGGCATAGATTAGTTACATTCCTGTTATGGCTCAGTCGATTGTAGAACTAGGATCGTTCATCGTTCTCTTTCATTTTTTCCAGATGAACCAATCCTAGAATGGAAGGGTAGTTAGCTTAGCGCCTATGAATCGATTCATTTCTTACCTTAAGGCCAGAAAGATGATTTTTTAAGGGCTATCTCTATCATCTAGTTTAGGTTAAGGATTCAAGCTCTGAAACCCCAACTCTTTAGTCAGTTCCAGTAGTCAATGAGTACCTAGAAGTGTTTCTAGAAGGTCTTCCCGAAGTTCTTCTTGAAAGGGAAATGGACTTTGTAATTGATCTCTTCCCAGATACCCAACCTATTTCTATTCCTCCTTACAGAATGGCTCCAACTGAGCTTAAGGAATTGAAAGAGCAGTTGAAAGACCTTCTAGATAAGGGCTTAATCAGACCCAATATTTCCTCATGGGGTGCACCAACGTTTTTTGTGAAGAAAAAAGATGGTTCCCTCAGGATGTGCATTGACTATAGGCAGTCGAACAAGGTCACAATAAAAAATAAGTATCCAATCCCCATGATTGATGACTTGTTTGACCAACTTCAGGGTGCTAGCCATTTCTCAGAGATAAACCTCAGATCCGGTTATCATTAGCTTAGAGTCAATGGTAGTGACATCCCGAAAACAGCCTTCAGAACTCGGTATGGTCATTATGAATTTTTAGTTATGTCATTTGGACTAACCAATGCTCCAATAGCTTTAATGAACTTGATGAACAGATTGTTCAAGCACTATTTGGACATGTCCGTTATTGTCTTTATTGTTGATATCCTCATTTACTCTAGGAATGAGGAAAAACATATGAATCATTTGGTGGTTGTTCTACTGAAACGACCCCAAAAATGCCCGAAAATGTGCTTCGGAAACACCTAAAATTGTAATTTCCATATATCTCAAAATCCGTGCATGATTTCAGAAATTCGACTTCATATTCTTATTCAGGGGGTCAAATTGAGTGGGAAATGAGTCTAACCCGAATTTTAGAACAACCGTATCAAAATT
>NW_006238950.1:411750-416593 GCF_000226075.1 Solanum tuberosum | reverse complement strand
GTTGTCCTGCAAACTCTCAAAGATTGCCAGTTATTCACTAAGTTTAGAAAATGTGAGGTTTGGTTTCAATCTGTTGCTTTCCTTTGGCATATTGTGTCTAGTGAAGGGATCCAAGTGGATTCTCAGAAAATAGAAGCAGTGAAACAAAGGTCCCGACCTACCTCTCCTACTGATATCAGAAGTTTCTTGGGTTTGGCTGGTTACTACAGAAGGTCCGTGGAAGGATTTTCATCCATAACCTTTCCATTGACTAAGTTGACGTACAAGAAGGTTAAGTTTTAGTGGTCAGATAATTGTGAGAAAAGTTTTGCAGAACTGAAAACTAGGTTGACTACAACTCTTATTTTGACTATAGTAGTGGGGTTAGACAGTTATGTTATATATTGTGATGCATTTAGAGTCGGCCTAGGTTGTGTGTTGATGCAGCGAGGTAAGGTTACAGCTTATGCTTGTAGATAGCTTAAGGTGCATGAGAAGAACTATCATACTCTTGATATCGAGCTAGCATCAGTGATGTTTTCCCTTAAGATTTGGAGACATTACTTATATGGTGTCCATGTAGATGTGTTCACAGACCATAAGAGCATTCAATATGTATTCACCCAGAAATAGTTGAATCTTCGCCATATGAGATGTCTTGAGTTCCTCAAGGATTATGATATGAGTGTGCATTACCATCCTAGTAAGGCCAATGTAGTAGCAGATGCTCTTACCATACTATCTATGGGTAGTGTAACACATGTTGAGGAAGAAAGAAATGAACTAGCAAAGGAGGTTCATAGGCTTGCTCGTTTGGGAGTTCTCCTTATGAGCATATCATATGGTGGTGTAACATTTCAAAATGGGTCAAAATCTTCATTGGTAGTGGAGGTTAAGGAAAAGCAAGACAGTGATCCGATATTGCTTCAACTAAAGGGTGCAGTCCATCAGCAGAGAGTTGAGGTTTTATCCCAAAGGGGAGATGGTGCGTTTCGCTATCAGGGTCGATTATATTTTCCTAAGGTAGGTGAGTTGAGACAACAGATTCTTGCAGAAGCCCATAATTCCAGATATTCTATTTAACAAGGTGCCACTAAGATGTACCGTGATCTACGGGAAGTCTTTTGGTGGAATGGCATGAAAAGGGATATAACAGATTTTGTGGCTAAGTGCCCCAATTGTCAGCAAGTCAAGGTAAAACATTAGAACCCAAAAGGTATGACTCAAGAGATCAACATTCCTACTTGGAAGTGGGAAGTGTTCAACATGGACTTAATCACAGGTTTACCTCGTACTCGCAGACAACATGACTCCATTTGGGTGATTGTTGACAAAGTTACTAAGTCTGCACGCTTTTTGGCTATCAAGACTACAAATTTGACAGAGGACTACGCCAAGGTTTACATTAATGATATAGTTAGGTTGCATGGGGTTCCTTTGTCTATCATCTCGGATAGAGGTCCTCATTTTACCTCTCATTTCTGGAAGTCATTTGAGAAAGGTCTTAGTACACAAGTTAATCTTAGCACACCATGTCATCTGCAGAACGATGGTGAGGCACTGCGTACCATTCAGACCTTAGAGGACATGTTGAGAGCTTGTGTGATCAACTTGAACAGTAGTTGGGATGATCACCTTCCTATTATAGAGTTCTCCTACAATAATAGCTACCATTCCTACATTCAGATGGCCCCTTATGAGGCATTGTATGGGCGTAGATGTAGATCTCGAGTTGCTTGGTTTGAAGTAGGTGAACCAGCATTCATAAGGTTAGATTCAGTTCATGATGCTATGGAGAAAGTGTAACTCATTAGAGATAGACTTAAGACAGCCCAGAGTCAACAGAAGTCCTATGCAGATGTAAGGAGAAGGGAATTAGAGTTCCAAGTTGATGATTGGGTTTTCCTGAAAGTGTCACCTATGAAAGGGGTGATGAGGTTTGGCAAGAAAGGGAAGCTCAGTCCTAGATATGTAGGCCCTTACAAGATCTTGAAAAGAGTTGGTAAAGTGGCTTATAAGTTAGAGTTCCCAGCAGAACTAGTAGCAGTACATCCGGTTTTTCACATTTTGTTGTTCAATTAGTGTGTGGGTGATCCAGTATTTATAGTACCTTTAGAAAGTGTGGCTGTGAAAGATAGTCACAATTATGAGGATGTGCCAGTTGAGATTCTTGATCGTCAGTTTTGAAGGTTGAGAAACAAAGAAGTCGCTTCAGTTAAGGTTTTGTGGAGGAGTCAGTCCGTAGAGGGAGCTACTTGGGAAGAAGAAGCAGCCATGAAGGACAAGTATCCTCATTTCTTTCCTTTTGATCCTATTCCAGCTTGAGATAATAATTCCTCTTTAGTTTTCCAGTCATTCATGTGTAGCTTCAGTCTTAGTATCTTGTTCCTACAGTTTGTACTTGCATTTTCTGCCTATTTTCATGTTCTTGGAACTTAGTTAAGTCAGAAATCAGTTTCTAGAAATTAGTGGTAGGGTTTACATCTCTTTCCCTCGCTATTAGGCTTGTTTAGTCTTCATTTGAGGATGAATGTACCCAAGGGGGAGATAATGTAACACCCTGTATCCAAAAATAGACCAAACCAACAGATTTCCAGAAGCTGCAGGTGCAACCCATGGTTGGCACCCACGAATCGTAGGGTGACCCATAGTCCGTCCTTGTGGTCTGTTGATGGCCACCTACAGCCCTCCCCAGAACCCATCCTCTGAAGTCGATTTATGGACTGACAGGACGCAATGTGGATCAGTTGACGGATCGTCGATCAGTTTGTAGGTCCAGACCCTCAAGACCCCCTAGAATCCATCATCTGAAGTCGATCGACGGTCTGATAGGATGGTTCGTGGATTAGTCCACGGATCATCGATCAGTCTGTAGGTAGAGACCCTCAGGGGACCCAAGAATCCATCCTCTGAAGTCAATCGACAGACTGACAGGATGGGTCATGGATCAGTTGACGGATCGTCGATCAGTCCGTAGGTCAATACCCTTAGGACCCCCAGAACCCATCCTCTAAAGTCGATCGACAGAGTAACAGGACGGATCGTGGATCAGTCCACGAACTGTCGATAAGTCCGTAGGTGGCTTCAGTAGATTTTAAGTCAGGGGTAGTTTGGTCTTTTCCTTATGCATTGGACCCCTAAATTACGTCGTTTAACCCCCTAAACTACGTGGTTTTGGTTAGATTTAGCCTAGTAAATTAATTAGAACTTACCTTAATCAATTATTAACCAAAAATTCATCAAATGTAGAGCAAAATAGAGGAGAAGAAGTCGACCAGTCCTAGTTCCAAAATACAACAAGGTTTTCATCTGTTCCAGCCCAAAATCGAAAGATTTCTCTGTGGAATTCGTCACCAGGTATGTGGTATTTCACTAGTGGGTTCCATTCACCCATTAGGTTCCTAGATTTCAGTCAGCATCTTGATTCCTTTGATATTATTTAGACCTAGAGTTTCTTGAATGCTGGAAATTGTTGGGTTTTAGCTATTAGAATGATCCAGATCATATTATCACGTTGTAGTATCGTTTTTCCCAGATTCATGCATAAACTCATAACCATAGCTATGTAGTTAATTTAGTTCATTAATTACACATGCTAGGTCAAATATTTCAGTTATACATGCCTCAGATTTAAATGTTTCATTATCGTCACATTAATGTTGCATTTTCAGTTAGCATGTCACTATTTTGAGCTATCCAGTATTACAGAACTTCAGTCATAAATTGATAATTACTTAATCAATTGGGAGAAGCTTAATACTGAGTGGACTAGGGTCAGTCACCCTCAAGTCCAAGAACTATGTTCCCCGTAGGTTGTAAGTCCCCATTGTGGGCATCATTTTAGTGATCACGCTAGCATACCTCTATACCTCTGGCCAGGTATATTGGGTCCTCTCGATGGGACGTATACATAAGACTCCACATTTATCTCATAATATTTTATGTCGATTATTAGTAGCTCCTTACAGTCAGATTTTATTTCATTAACCACGTTATTAGTTGTAGTTCAGTATTCAGTTCTAGCATGTTCAGAACTTGGTCATTGCATTCAGTTATGTCATGCTCAATATTCTAAGTTTAGTATCATGCTTATCTTATATCATTGCTTAGATATTATGCTTTGTTTCAATTATGTTATTGTTTAGCTTTACTCTATCCTGCATGCTCAGTACCTTTGAAGTACGGATACATACTCTATGCTACATTTTCTCGTGATGTAGATTCAGGTCCTCAGCTTCCAGATCACACATAAATTAATTCCCGATCTTCAGCTCAGCAATATTAGTGGTGAGTCCTCATTCTCCGAGGACGACATACATTTTTCTTTTCTATTTTTAGTTTTAGTTTCAGTTTTGCAAGATTTAGCTGGGGCATGTTCGAGCACTTCTAGTCAGTTATAGGCTTATTTCAGACATAGTTAGTTTCAGCTTTAGTATTTGAGTTTGACTTTTTTAGTTGTTGTTAAACTCTCAGTTGTCATTTATTTAGAATTAGTATGGGTATTTGTCCATCATTTCAGATTATCTTATGATTAGCTTCCGCACAGTATTTTTTTACTTCAGTTTACTTTAGTATGCTTATGATATACCAGCAGGGTTAGCTTGGGGCTACTTGATACACTCAAATTACACCTCCCTAAGTATAACCGATCGTTATCAAGTAAAGAACCCAACTTGTAGGTTGGGGTCGATCCCACGAGGAAAATGGTTTAGACTTTACTTTAACCAACAATTATATTCAATTAGCCAAAGTACTTCCAGAAACAAGAAATAAAAAGGGGGGGATTTGTGAAACAAATTGTGAGAGTTTAGTAAGTAATCAATAAACAAAAGTTAATTTCGGTTTTTATCAAGATGAGAAAATT
>NW_006238950.1:409735-410886 GCF_000226075.1 Solanum tuberosum | reverse complement strand
AGAATGATACTGCTAGGGTTCCAGTACCTGATTTTTGAAGATTCTAAGTGTGGAGCTACGGAGGGGATTGACGGACCGTAGATCGATCTACGGTCCGTCAATCCCCTCCGTAGCTCCACACTTAGAATCTTCAAAAATAAGGTACTGGAGCCCTCGCAGTATCACTCTACGGATAAATAGTACGGTCCGTAGATCAATCTACGGACCGTCAATGGACGTCGTGGTTCCACACTTGGTCAGATTTCCCTGATTTGTCCTCCATGCCTTACCTGCTGATCTACGGTCATCACCTACGGACCGTGAATGGACCTACGGTCCGTAGATCACCTCCGTGAATGCCTTTCTTCTGCATTTTTTTCAGCTGTCTCTACACTTCCGTGCCTGAACATCTTTCCTACAAAACATGATAAAAACACATCAGAACCAATATAAAAAGGCCTTAGACACACACAACTTGTAAGTGAAATGTATTAGAAATACCGTAAATTCACGGTACATCAACATCCTCAACTTAAATTCGTTGTTTGTCCTCAAGCGACGCGCTACGACTCTAAACGACACTTGTATAAAAGCAAGCATTTCAAGCCCAAGAAGTCACATGGCTCTCTACCCCCCTAATTGTTTGAGTGCACATTCGTTATCTTAGACTCGACAAGCTAATTCATGTTGTTCATACCATGACATAGATCGACCAACTGACACACAACATACACCTTCTCACTATCACCAAGATACCCAACTTTCCGATAACTAGTGCCCTTACTTCAAACGAAATCCCCTTTTTCCAAGAATGAATGGCATTCATGGTACAAGGATTTATTCAACACTCACACTCAGAAGTAATTTCAAAAACAGTTAGTGCTCAATGCTATAAGCTTGCCCTAATTTTCACTGCTCAGACTCTCCAAAATAGACTCTAGGATCACTATAGGACTTTCTTGGCTTGTAACGTAGGCTCAGGATCAGGTGTGGTACATTTGGGAGCTGCTTAGTGACTTTCTGCCCTACTTGACATTACACTAGGCTTTCAACCTCTTTTTGCCATGTTTCTGCCATACAATCGTTTTACTTTCTTTCCCTTTATTTTCTTCAACCACGAATGCGACTTCAGGTTTTGTAGCTCCTTTTATTTCATTGTTATTTCATTTTAT
>NW_006238950.1:349299-408633 GCF_000226075.1 Solanum tuberosum | reverse complement strand
CAGACTTCACCCTATCACTCACAATCCATTTACCCCACCCAAAAAAATAAATAGATGCGATTGTCCCCAATGCATACAAAAACAGTAAAAGAAAATGGATTGGGTGAAGCAAACCTGTGGCGCAAAGCGCCGGCGAATCATCAACAAGCTGGGGGTTCGATTTCCCGGAGCCCGCTGGAACAGTGGTGGTGGCACCCTCAGTAGTGCCCACATCTACAATAATAGCACTCTCAGTAGTGCTCTCTATCAATCTCACCGCACTATCAGTAGTGCGCACAACATCTCTCAAAACAGGCTGAACCTCTGCAACTAGGGCAGAGCTCGATGCCCTTGCAACTCTCTCACGCACCCTCCGCTGGCGCAACTCTTCGTCTACAATCGAAGCCCTCCTAGCCTCTTTCTCCTGCCGATGCTGTCTCTTGTGAGCTTTCTCTTCCTCTGTGCGATAAGAACGGTGCCGCTTGCCTTTGACATGTGTCGGTGCAGGCCCCTCCTCGGTGGTCCCACTGAATAGAGCATCTAGCACTGTATCATCAGTCAGTTCAGTAGGAGCAGTCTGAGTCTCAACTGAAGGTGCAGCAAGAATAGCATCAACGTCAGTCCGGAGGCTAGCTAAATCAGCCTGCAAAGCAGAGAGATCTGTGGCCGGGACTGATCGCTCGAGAACTCGCAAATCGAAGGCATCAAGCCGCTTATTAACAGCGTGGACTTTCCGGTCCATCATCCCCTCCATCCTGCGCTCCATCCTCGCCTCCAAGATCGCTCGAGAACTCGCAAATCGAAGGCATCAAGCCGCTTATTAACAGCGTGGACTTTCCGGTCCATCATCCCCTCCATCCTGCGCTCCATCCTCGCCTCCAACTATCGACTTTTGCATCCACAGCTGGATGTGATGCAGCAGTGTGGCCATCTGAGCCTCTAACTTCTGTACTTTGGCTAATGGGACAACAATAGCTCCTAATTTTGGTGTGGACCGGGAAGAACTAGGAGCAATACTAGCTTCCTGAGATGAAGAGCCCGGGACAGTGTTGGCGTGGTTTGGGATAATGGGGTCACTGCCCTGTGCCTTCCCCACTGTGTCTGCAAGATCGGTACCCAAGGTAGGTACCTCAATCTGGGGTTCTCTGCGAGGTGAAATGGGGTCACCGCCTTGTGCCTGCCCCACTGTGTCTGCAAGATCGGGACCCAAGTGAGGTACCTCAATCTGGGGCTCTCTGCGAGGTGCTGCCACATTTGCCTCATCTCGAATAAGGCCGATGTACAATGCCCCTATAGGGTGGAATAAGTTGTCACAATGCCAGATCGGCACTCCAGAGTCCCTGCACAAATGAAAAATCAGACATGGGAAGGGGTAAGTAGTGGAGGTCCTGAAAGCCTTCTCGTGAATCTCTGCCAGCAGCATACGGGCAAAGTCGATCTCTACTTCTGCTACCAATGCTGCAACCATCACCGCTCTGTCCCAAGTGACTTGATTGTCAGCTTTTGTAGGCGACAATATGTTACGTACCAACAGCCAGAAGAACTTGGCCACAAAATTTAATGTGGCCTTTCGAATGCCCAACCGTGGAGTGGTGACCCATTCCGCACGTTCGCCATCTGCAGCAATGTACCTGGCCAACCATAGTAGAACAGCCTCTCGCTGCTCAGCGTTCCTCTGGAAAGCGCCACTCCGTACAATGTCCCAGCGGTAATCAAACTCTGAAGTGTTAAGAGACCAAGAGTGGCCCGTGGTAGGACCATAGAGAAAACGGCTAATGGTGGCAGGTAATATGTCCACCGGAAAACCCCGGACCATGGTAGAAGTGAGAGGATCTTGGGCTAAAGGCTTTGACCTTTTGGTAATTGAACCGCGGAGAATGGCGGCATATGAGGCGTAGAATTCTCGCACCATCTCCTCACTATACATCCCTGGGTCGAGAGCCATGCAGTCAAACTTGTGAACAACTAGTGGAAGCATCACGACACTTAAGCGGTGGTTCCTACCACACTTAGCACATGCAGGAGACCAATTACCTCATTGTGCCACACTACCTTGAGACTGTGCAGGTTTAGGTCTGAAGTTCTGACCATTATACTCACCTTTGTTTTTGGGTGCAGGTGCACTAGAAGATGATGGAGCAGGTCCCTTTTGCTTTTGCTGAAAGGAAGAACGGTTCACATTGCTCCTTTGCTGGCCTGACTCATTCCCTGTCTTAGCTTTCTTGTTTCTAAACTCTTCCCTATCCCTCACCTTCTTTTCCTCAACCTACTTCACATAAACCATCAACCTTGTTGTATCTATGTTCCCTATTAACATTGTTGTCTTGCCCTCTTTGCTTGATAGACGGGACAACCCAGCAACAAATAGACTCATCCTGCTCCTCATATCCGCAACCATCTCCGAAGCATATCGGGAAGATTGGGGGAATTTCAAACTGTACTCATGAACACTTAGCGAATCCTGGTTACGGGTAAGGAATTCTTGTACCTTGGCTTCTCTCAGTTCGCAGGGAAAGAAATTCCCCAAGAATGCATCCTCAAACATAGTCCAACTCAAAATTGGTGCACCCCCAGCTCTACCCTTCTTCCACTAGTCAAACCAAGTCCTAGCAACATTCTTCAGTTGATGTGCAGCAAGTTCTACTCACTCAGCATCAGCAACGTGCATGACCACAAATACCTCTATCACTTCCTCAACAAAATTTTCTGGATCCTCAGTAGTGCTTGCCCCATGAAGCTTGGAGGATTCATCCTCAAGAACTCGCAGATCCTCGAAGTATCAGCCTCTTCCTATTGAGCCCCTCTTTGTAGCCCAAATTGGTTGGTCACAGCTTGACTAAGCATTTTGATTGCTTCCCGAAACTCACCATTAGTGATTTCCCCTTAGGGTTGTACTTCAGGTGCATTAGGTACCCCTTGTTCCTCTACATTACGCCTAGCAGGACAACCTTGGACAACGCTTCGTGGAGGCATGATCTGAAAGACACATGCAAACACGAGTTAGAAGGAAACTTCATAGAGATTAACTCTATCGCACAAAATGAATGTGAAAGAAGTGAGATAATTCCTAAATCTGGCAGCCTCCTAATTATAGATATGGCACACTTCACACCGATAACTAGGACTCTATAGACACAGCTTCATAGACTCCCTAGGACTCTTGAACTGCTCAAGTGGATCAATGAGGCGTTAGATGCTGATCCTGATTACCTGTATCTGGATCATAAAATGATGCAGGCCAAATGACATCAGGATATTGAATGTACGAGCATGCGAGGGGGAAAATAAACATGACATAAGCTTGAAATGATTCTGAAAAGAACACTTACCTTAGCTTTACTCAACTTATGGATACTCAACTCAAATGCAAAGTAAAACAACAATAATAACCCAATGTATTAAAGAAATATAATAACAACTCAGTTTACATGCAAAGTAATATAATACCGTGGGAGTTTCTCTAACCGACAACCATCACTATGAGCTAAAGTGATGATACATCATCTCGCCCACGCTGCCAGAACTGTCCTATACCTTGTCGTGATATAGAACACCTCAACTAAGTGGATCCACTAGTCTATGATAAAAAGCACTAAGGAATCATCTAAAAAGTATGATTCTTTCTACCCATGATGACTACATGATTTATGGAGACTTGAATTATTTTGTACTCGTCCCCATATCGTTGCTCAATACTACTCCAAAAGTATACTCAGCTCATATGTTTTAAAAACAAAACTCGTTCCTTTATTTGAGATAATTACTCAAAAAGTAGCTCAAAGGCTCTCTTGGAAATCGGTGTTTCCTTTCTTGTTTAAATGTGAAAACATTTCAACTCTTGGGAATACTTAGTTCATGTATAATCTTTTGAAGAATGAACTTTACTCTTACTCTTTACTCAACTCAAAACTCAAGCTTTAAAGCAAAGTTTAAACGTTTGTAAATGACTTTTGGAAAACTTTAAGAACTTCTCTTGACTCGACTCTTAACTTTAATTGAATTGAATTATGGATTTAAGGTTCATGATCTCATATTTATGGATGATTTCATGATGTTTAGACATAACTTAGATGGTAGGAATCATCTAGGAAACATAGGTACGTTGCTAGGGAACTCAAACAAAAAGAAGTGGGAAAAGGTAGAAGGCTTGGTGATCCTGGCGCTCTGAGTGGCGCGGGGCACCAGCCATGAAACTTCAAAGTCTGGGCTGGGGCGCTCTAGCTAGCGCGGCGCCCAAGAGCCCAAATTTTAGAGTTCACTTTTGGGCGATCTGAGAGGCGCGATGGCCCACCCCCTCCCCAAAAAATCCCCGAATTTCTTGCTCGTTTTTCAACTCTAAACCCTATAAATTAAATTGGTTCTTTCCCAAACACTTAAAATCAACTATATCACCAAAATATGTAAGAATATACTCGAAATGACACCTAATCTCATGAACCAACCTCAAGAAACTTCTCAACAACTTGAACAACAAGAACCCAAAAGAACTTAAACAAATTTCATCAAGAACTCATAATCTTTTCTTTCAAAAAAACAATTTCAATAAATTGAATCATGATTGGCGCGTGGGTGAACTAACCCAACTCTATGTGATCTCACATATCTCGTAGGATTGAATCCTTGGCGAAATCCACAACCAAATTCGCAAGAACTTGACGAATCTTGAACTTTTCTTCTCCTTTCTCCTCTTTTCTCTTTTCTCCGAGCCCTAGCGTGTTTTGGTAAATGTGTAAACTGATATAAGTCCGATTAGACCCCAATTAAACTTCTAAACACGAAATTAATTAATTGGGTATGGAAAAGACCAAATTACCCTTCTAAAATCCGGTTTAGACTTTCCTTTTCTAGATTGCCCAACTTCAAATGGACATATCTCATTCATACAAACTCGGAATTGAGCAAACTCAGCGGCGTTGGAAAGATAATTCGAAGGTATTTCCAATGGTACCTTGTAGAACACATTATTCATCCTGAGCTAGGATTTATGGTCGTTTGAAGTTGACCCAAAACTCAAACATAACATAACTTAACCAATTTTCCAGATTTTTCATTCTTTCGAAAAATGACTCTTTCTAATTCTAGCTCTTTCTAGTTCTTTCAAATAGCGAGGTGTTACATTAATATACTTTTGCAGCAACTTCAACTTGACAAAAGTTTCAATGATTTTTCATTACACAAACTACAACTTGGTGATCAGGTTGTGAAAAGTCTTAAATTGTTGGAGAAACTTTGATCAAAAACTTTTTTGAAGAGTCCAAAATAGATTTAATAAGTACTCCTTTGTTTCCAATTTATTTGTTGTACTTTTATTTTTATTCAGTTAAATATAGAATGTTTTTCTTCTTGTGGGTGGGGGCGCATCTTTAAGACCACAAAGTTAAAAGACATTTTTATATATTCTACACATGATCCTTTAATTAAAAGTCTTCTTTATTTTTTAAAATTTAATATCAAATTAAAATTAGGCAAATCCATATGTATCTTTTTTTTTCTATACTACCTTAAAAGAATGAACTACCTAACTAAAATGTTAAATTAATGTAATGCCTCCAACTTAAAACACCAAATTTAGTATATCTACTATATTTTATATTGTATTATGTTTATTTATATAATAGT
This sequence comes from Solanum tuberosum, assembly GCF_000226075.1. NCBI lineage: Eukaryota > Viridiplantae > Streptophyta > Magnoliopsida > Solanales > Solanaceae > Solanum > Solanum tuberosum. Next base: position 403,035 of record NW_006238950.1, on the reverse strand, counting down.
AAAGGAAAACACCTTTTAACATGGAATGGTTGTGATAGTTTTGAAAATTTATAACTTTTCCGATGAGTTGTAATATTTCTGAAGGGTTATGACTTTTCTATAGAGTTGCGACTTTTCCAAAGAGCTATGACTTTTATGATGAGTTGTGACCTTCTGAAAGGATTGTGATTTGACTAAAGTATTGTGGTTTTTTTTATAAAGCACAATAAATAGTTTTTCAGACGTGAACAATCTTAAAGTTTAGTGAAATTAGAACACTCCCTAATATGAATGCTAAATTAATCTAATTCTTCAACTAAAAATATCCAATTTAGTATATCTTCTATATTTTATATTTTCATGACTCGAGTCTACACCTTGGACGTGAGCGGCAATCAAGAACCATTGTTGGTCCCCAAGAGAACCCTCATCCTGGCTGACTAGAAGCGGAAGAATAACTCAAGCATACATAAGCTTAAAAACTGAATTAAATTCAAATACTCAACTCTAAAATAATTTGAACAATACTGAATAGATAACTATGAATAAAAATAATATATTCAACTCGCCATAAATGGATAAGTTAAGTCTTTAAAACATTTAACAAAATAAATGAATAGACTTATGAAACGCTACTGTCTATCTATGAAGTCTTTAACTGACAAGGATGGAAGTCAGGACAAGACCCACAACATCCTAACAACTGATATAACTGAAAGTACAAGTGGAACCCTCTGGAAGCAAGGATGCTCACCATAGCTAACTCGAACGGCATGTGGTATCAAGGAAGTGCATGTTGATGATCCTGAATCGATGTATCTGCATCATTAAATGATGCATGCCAAATGGATTAGTACATGGAATGTACAAGCATGTAAGGGGAATTCTGAAGCATAACATAAGCTTGAACTTGATAAAAAGGAACATACTTACCTCTTCTCAACTCACTCAACCAAACTCAACTCAAGAATAAGATACTCAACTCAACTCAAAGGTACTTAACTGAAGATACTGAACTCAAGATACTCAACTCAGGATGAAGCAACGATAAAAGATTCAATATATGGAAAGCTTTTAAAATATTAGAAAGCAACTCAATGTATTGAAGAATATAATAAAAACTCAGTTCGTATATAAAATTAAATATAACTCTGTGGGAGTTTCTCTAACTTACAACCATCACTATGAGCTATGTGATGATGCAACGTCTGACCCACGCTGTCAGAACTGTCCTATACTTTGCCAAGGTATAAGACCTCTCAACTAAGTCGATCCACTAGTGTATGCTAAAAAGCATTAATGAATCATCTAAAAAGTATGACCCTTTCTACCCACATTGGCTACATGGTTTATGAAGACTTGAGTTATTATGAACTCATCCTCATATCGGTGCTTAATACTACTCCCAAAATATACTCATGTCATATATTTAAAAATTTAATTCTTTCTCTGGTTTGAGATTATTACTCAAAATATTTCTCTTAAAAGAGATAGCAGTACTTAAATCTTTTAAACTTATAACTCATTTAGAAATCTCAGTTTCTATTTTATTAATGTAAAAATTGACATCTCTGGGATTACATAGTCGCTTATACTCTTGCTCAACTCATACTTAAAAACTCTTTCTCAAAAATACATCAAAAACCATATTATAATATGATCATTGATGACTCAGGAACTCATACTGCATAAACATTGATCGTATACCTAGATACTATACTGCTCATACATTGATGGCATACTCGATTGTCATACTAATCATGTTTTAGAAAACTCTTTTCTCAAAACTCATCTTTACTTTCTCAAAACTCAATTTAAGAACTCAACTGTTGGCTTTAAAAAGATTTTTAAAATTTATAACTCAAATCATAGGGTTCATGTGGAATTATGAACATGAACGACTCCACTCAAGGATCTTAATAGAAATAAAGAACCTCAGTACTCAGAACTCAAGACTTAATGATACTACTCATCCCTAGATTGCTCGACTCATAGGGTTCATGCAGAATTATGGGCATGAAAAACTCAACTCAAGGACTTCATGGGTAACATGTAATAGTCCCATGATTAGGAATATAATCTCAAAAGGGTTAGAAAATCGATACTCAAGAGCATAGAACTTGAAGATACTACTTCTCTCAAAGATGCTCAACTTATGAAATTCATACCAAATTTATGGGCATGAATGACTCGACTCGAGGGTCTACATAACGATATGGAACTCGTGTATACAACTCTTCTTCTTCTTCTCATACGTACTTCCTCAAAACTTAGTTCAAATCAATAGTTGATCTCAAAGGATTCACAATTGGACTCAAAGACTTTCTTGAACTCTACTCTTAACTCTCTCTTGTATTTTAATTATGAATTCAAGAGTTATGGTTCATGATATGAAGGATCTCGTAGATAGTGTATACTCATGAATACATTTGCCTCACTCTCATGCTCACTTACTTGAGTCTTGAAACAAGTTCTTACAATTTGTAGCAAACTCCTCAAAAAACTCAAAAGACTGTGAAGACTTGGCTCTTAACTCTTTCTTGAATTTGAATTATGAATACAAGGTTATGATTTTTGATAGGAAGGATATTGTAATGATTAGGAGTGGTTTTAGATAGTTAGACATGAGAAACGATCAAGAAATCAATGTCTGGAAGCAAGTCTGTGACGCGAAGATGCATTTTAATATTTCATCGCAAAATAAATTTTGAGGCAGAGGGGTCCACGACGACTCCGCGACGTGGAGAAAGATTTTATGCATTGGGAGGGCAGGTCCGTGACGCAGAGTAGAGTGCCAGATTCGCCCGACTTTTTCCTTCTTCATTTTCTAACCCCGATTCGCCTAAACTCGATTCTTTTTCTCAATTCCACTTTAGATTCAAATACCCAGTACATATACACAAGAATCTAACCAAACACAACTCTAAAATCGACACGATTTCATCAAGAACTTATCAATCTCATTTAAACTCCAGAACGAAAGCCAATTTCAAGAACATAATTCAGGAACATCATACTTTCAACTTTCTAGAATGAATTTCACTGAAATAAACATGATTGGTGTGTGGGTGAACAAACTCAACACTATGGAAGCTTACATACCTCTTAGGTATTAAACGCTTGGCGAAATCCAAAATCTAATCCTCAAGAACTCAACGAAATCTTGGCTTTTTCTCCTTTTTTCTCTTCTTGAACTCTCAACTAAAATCCTAGGCGTATATTAGGATTATAAAATTGAACCTAATCAAATTAGACCCCTAAAACCTTACTAAAAATGAATCAAATCTGATTGGGTAACTTTCCTTAACTATACAACTTGACTTCAAAAGAGAATATCTCACTCATGCTACCTTGAAGCTTAGTAAACTCGGTGGCATTGGAAAGATAATTCAAAGACCTTTCATTTGATATCTTATGGGCCACCTAACTCATTCTATACTAAAAGTTATGGTCATTTGAAGTTGACCCAAAACTTAAAGGAACTTAGGAATGAGTTGAATGAATTATCTTTAGTTCTTCTTGGAAGTCAAGGTACTACATCTAGTGACCTTAACAGTTAGAAAATTTCCAATTCCTCGGTAAATTCTACTTACAACGAAGGATTGTTCGAGTATGAGCTCAAAAATTTTCTGGGTGTTACATATATCAATACTTATTCATATTATATTATAAAAGTAAGAACTCCAACAACACAATGATAACTAAGTAATGCATTATGGGGAATGGAGGAGAAAATATATTTAAGAGGTGTAACGAAGAGATTTTAATAGTGACTAACTTTTAGTAGTAATCGTAAGACAGTTTAGATTCACTATTCATAGGAACTTATACTTTATGATCATTCATTTTATAATTGTTTACTTAAGTTTTTTTATTTATTAATATTTACATTATTTTTAAAAATAATGTGGTACATGCTTTGATATTCACGTGCAACACACATGCGACAAAAATAGTATATATAAATATATATACATACATACACATATATATATATATATATATGAAGGAAAATATTTTATGTATAAACTCAAAGGTTCTTGAATCTTACTTCAAGTTCTATCTATTTTCTTGTACAGAGAAGGGTCTAAAATGCCCCTCAAGTATTTGAATTTGTACAAAATTACACTCCATCAGCCTATCAACCCTAAAATACCCTTGAAGTCCACCTCTCGACTCAAAAATACCCGTGATGTTAATCCTTTGACTCATATTTTCCCTTATTTTTAATAGCTCCCTTAAAGTAAAATTATTAAATATTTATTTAATATATTCCTTAATGTGATTGGTCCAAATTTAAACCCTTCTCAAATAAATAATAAAAATGATATTTTTAAAAAATCTAATTTTCTATAAAACCACTTATGATTCATATTTTGACCCGATATACTTGGAAAAAATAATTAATTTCATGATATCTTCCTATTGGCCGTTTTTAAATCGACCACAATTTATTATAAGGTAATCCAACTAAAATCCATACTTACTTCGACTGATTGTCCATCTAAAAAAAATATTATTTTCATTGATATAAAACTTTCTCTCAATTATCAAAATGTCTTGTTCATTTTCTCTTTTATTCCTTTTTGTAATATCTTATTCTTAATTAGGATATCTGGGACTCAAACTTGAAATGAACTCACATATTTATATTCTTTTAATTAGTATTATTGTCATGATGGGATGAGGGTGGGGATAAGAGAAATGATTATCTTTATTATTTTATTTTTAATTTTGAGTACACACAAAAGAAAAATGTAATATTTGTACATATATGTTTAATGGAGTCATCTTTTACTGAACTAATTATTTCTATATGAATGCATCATTATATTCCTCCTTTTTTTCTCTCTTGTTCTTCATAAATTAAAAAAATAAAATAAAATGGCGGACAAGATCCAAATAGAATTTTTTTTTGGAAGAGATAGGAAGTGAAGGGCCGGGGAAGGAGTAGTAGAGAGTAGATGCTTAACCTTTTTATAATTTAAAATATACTATGAAATTCAAAATCAAGTCAATAATGTGAGCTTATATATTAAGTAATTTCAAATTATTTTAACGGAAAAGGGCCTAAAATGCCCTTAAACTATGAGATTTGGTACAATATTACCCTTCATCCACCTAATGAGTATGATCCGTTAGAGATAAGAGTATTTTTGAGCCAAAAGGTGGACGTCAGGGCTATTTAGAGCCGATAGGTGGATGGAGGGTAATTTTGTACCAATTCAAATACTTGAGGGGCAATTTAGGACCTTCTCCGTTTCCTGTATTTCTGTATATTTCTATCTTTAGTAACATTCCTATTTATAAAGGTAAAAATAAAATTAAACTAGGACTAGAACTACTCTAAATAAAAAATTCTAATCAAAACATAAATAAGTAAATACCATAAATAACAAATCCTAAACAACTTAAGATTTCTACTCTAACTTTGAATTATTATTTCCAACATTTTCCCATAATTCAAAGTTGTATATTCTTGCCTTTTTCTTCTTGTTATTGTTGTTGTATTGGAGTACTTCTCTTCAATCTTCAATTGTTGGAAATTTTTGTCCAATATTCTTTCAATTGTTGGAGTACTTCTCTTCAATCTTCAATTGTTGGAGTACTTCTCTTCAATTCTCTTTTTTTTGTTTTCTTGGTTGTGTTGGAGCACCTTCTCTCCAATTTCCAAGTGTTGGAGCACTTTCTCTCCACCTCACGATATTTTTTTGCTTGGTTGTATAAGAGCACTTCTCTCCAACTTCCAAGTGTTGGAGCACTTTCTCTCCAACTCATGATATTTTTCTCTTGGCTGTGTTGAGCACTTCTCTCCAATTTCCAAGGTTGATGCCCTTCCCACCAATGCCTTTTCTTTTTGGCTTTTTCGATATTTTTTCTTTTGGTTGTGTTGGAGAACTTCTCTCCAACATCCAAGGTTGATGTTCTTCACACCAACGCCTTTTATTTTTGTGTGTTTTTTTGTTTTTGGTGTTGGAGCACTCTCTCTCCAACTCTCATTGATGCCCTTCCCATCAACTCCTTTTCTTTTTGTTTGTTTTTTTAAAATATTATTTTTGGTGTTGGAGTACTCTCTATCCAACTCTTGTTGAATCCCTTTCCCTCAACTCATATTCTTTTTGTTTTTTTGTTTTTTTATTAATTTCTCCAACTTTTAATCTAGAGAAGAGTTTTTTCCTCTTGTTCTTGGTTGCATGTCACGCCCGAGCCTACACCCTGTGCGGGACTGGCACTCAAGAACCATTGCTGGCCCCAAGAGAACCCTTGGCCTAGCTAGACTCTAAGCGGAAGACTTACTCAACGGAAATGTACTTAAACAAAATCTTAAATTAACTGTCAGAATAGATAAACAGAGAATGGTTAGAAAATAACATTCCACTTCTCCAAAATGGCAACTCAAGTCTTTAAATCAAACAACTGAAACATCAAGACTAAAGGACTCATATCTAACTGTCTATGAAGCCTCTAGATACTAAGAGGGATGTCGGGACAAGACCCCCGATCATCCTAACAATTGAAAATAACCAAAAGCAATAAAATAAAACATAACCAAAGGGATCCTCCGGAAAGCAAGGAGGCTCACCAACTAACTATGAGTGCTCGACAGGATCAACGACGCACTCAATGCTGATCCTAGTTACCTGTTTATGCATCATAAAATGATGCAGGACAAATGACATCAGTACATTGAATGTACAAGCATGCAAGGGGAAAAGTAAACACGACATAAGCTTGAAATTAATACTTACCTCAGCTTTACTCAACTCATGAATACTCAACTCAATGCAGAAATAAACAACAGTAATGATGAAGATTATATAAGGCATTTAAAACAATAGGTAGCAAATCAAGGTGTTAAGTAAATACAATAACAACTCAATTTATATATAAAGTAATATACTTGTGTGGGAGTTTCTCTAATCAACAACTATCACTATGAGCTAATGTAATGATACAGCGTCTCGCAACGCTGCTAGAACTGCCCTATAACTTTTTAGGATATACAATGCCTCAACTAAGTGGATCCACTAGTCTATGCTAAAAAGCACTAAGGAATCATCTAAAAAGTATGACCCTCTTTACCCACGATGGCTACATGGTTTATGGAGACTTGAGTTATTGTGAACTCGTTCCCATACCGGTGCTCAATACTACTTCCAAAATACTCAGCTCATATGTTTAAAAACAAAACTCTTTCTGTGGTTTGAGATAATTACTCAAAACTAGCTCAAAAGGCTCTCTTGGAAATTGGTGTTTCCTCTCTTGTTTAAATGTGCAAAGATTCTCTTTTGGGAATACATAGTCCCGATATACTCTTTTGAAGAAAACAACTTTGATCTTTATTTTTATTCAACTCAAAACTCAAGCCTTAAAACAAAGTTAAAACATTTGTAAAAGTCTTTTGAAATGACTCTAAGAACTCTCTAGACTTGGCTCTTAACTTTTCTTGAATTTGAATTTATGGATTCAAGAATTTGTTATTTGTGATAGGAAGGATGTCATGATGTTTAGGAGTGTTTTTAGATAGTTAAACATGAGAAACGATCGAGAAATTACTGTCTGGAAGCCAGTCCGCGATGCACTGATGCATTTAAATAATTGGTCGCGAAACAATTTTGAGGCAGAAAGGTCCGTGACCGCTCTGTGAAGCAGAGAAAAATCTGTGAAATGGGGAGGGGTCTCCAGATTTGTCTGACGTTTTCCTTCTTCGTTTTCAAACCCCAAGTCTCCTGAATTCAATTCTTTTTTCTCAAATTCTCTTTAGATTCATATACCCAGTATATGTACACAAGAACCTAACTCAAAACAACTCTATACATCGACGCAATAATCTCAAGAACTCCTCAATTTCAGCCAAATTCAAGAACGAAAGCAAATTTAAGAACACATAATAATAACATCAAACTTTTAACCTTTTTAGAACGAATTTCACTGAACTAAATATGATTGGCACGTGGGTGAACGAACCCAACATTATGAAAAGTTGAAAGTCTCACATACCTCATAGGATTGAATCCTTGGCAAAATCCCCAACCAAAATTGCAAGAACTTGATGAATCTTGATTTTTTCTTCTCCTTTCTCCTCTTGAGTTCTTTCACAAAAAACCCTAGCGTGTTTTGGTAAATGTGTAAACTGAACTAACTCAGTTTTGACCCAAAATAATTTACTAAAAGACGGATTTAATTAATTGGGTAATGAAAAGACCAAAATATCTCTCTAAATTTCGGTTTTGACATTCCTTAGCTAGACAACCAGACTTCAAATGAGCATATATCCTTCATACAAACTCAAAATTGAGCAAACTCAGTGGCATTGGAAAGATAATTCAAAGATCTTTCCTACGATCTCTTGTAGCACACCTAAATCATCCTGAGCTAGGATTTATGGTCGTTTAAAGTTGACCCAACACTCTTACTAGACTTAACTTGTCCTACTTTCCAAATTTGATTATCTCCAAAAACGGTTTCTTTCAAATTCTAGTTCTTTCTAGTTTTTTCGAAAAGTTGTCTTTGGAATATCACATTTCCTTACCCTCAACTAATTGTAGCCTGATTTGATCCTTGAAAGTGATAAAAAAGGTCATCAATTCTCGAAAGAGGATTTTTATTCTTGATGGTAACCTTGTTCAATTGACGGTAATCTATACACATACGAAGGCAACCATCTTTCTTCCTCACAAATAAGACCGGAGCACCCCAAGGTGTGACACTTAGTCGAAGAAACCCCTTATCTAGGAGATTTTTCAACTATTCTTTTAGCTCTTTTAATTCTGTTGGTGCAATTCTATATGGAGGAATAGATATTGGACGAGTATAGGGAATAATATCTATACTGAAGTCTATTTCTCTGAGGATGGACTCTAGGAAGATCATCTGGAAAGACTTCAGGAAACTCACTCACAATAGGAACTGACTCAATATGAGGTGTCTAAACACAAGAATCATTAACTCGGACTAAGTGGTGGACACACCCCTTGCAGACTAACTTTCTCTCCTTCATGTATGAAATAAAACATCCTTTAGGCACTGCTGAACTACTCCTCCACTCAAAGACTGAGTCATTAGGAAACTGAAACTTGACAAATTGAGTTCTACAATCAATGGAGGCATAACATGCATGAAGCTAGTCCATACCTAGAATAACATCAAAATCATCCATGTCTAGCTCAACTAAATCATCCATGGTGCTCTTGTAATTGACGGAAATTATATAATCACGATAGACTCGCACAGCTAGAATAGACTCCCTAACAAGTGTAGAAACACTGAAGGGCTCACAAAGTTTCTTAGGAAGAATATCAAAATTCATTGCAACATAAGGGGTCACAAACGATAAACTCGCTCCTAGGTATAGCAAAGCATAAACATCATAAGTAAAGACTGTGATCATACCACTTACAACATTTGGAGAATTCTCTTACTCTTGGCGATAGGTGATAGCATATAGGCGGTTTGCTCCTCTGCCAGCCCTTGAAGTAGCTCCTCTAGATACAACTCTATCGGGTGGAGCAACTGATGAAGATTAGGCTCTATTGCCCTGATTACCATTACCTTGCTGGTTCTTAGGGCACTCTTTCATGAAGTGACCCTCTTGACCACATTTGAAACAACCTGTGGAGCTATCGTGACACTTACCTTGGTGGTTCCTACCACACTTAGCACATGCAGAAGCCTAGTTACCTACTTATGCCACACTACCTTGAGACTATGGAGGTCTAGCTCTAGAGTGTTATGAATTTTGACTATTGTACTCACCTTTGTTTCTAGGTGCAGCTGCACTAGAAGATGATGGAGCAGGTCCTTTTTGTTTTTGTTAGAAGGATGCCCGCTTGACATTACTTTTCTGCTGCCCGGACTCATTCCCAGATGTCCTAACCTTTTTGTTTCTGAACTCTTCTCTATCCCTCAGCTTATCCGCCTAAACATGATGAACATGAATCATCAGCCTTGCTATGTCCATATCACCTATTAGCATTGCAGTCTTACCTTCTTTACTCGACAGACGAGACAATCCGGCAACATACAGACTCATCTTACTCCTCATATATGCAACCAGTTTCGGGGCATAACGGGAAAGTTGGGTGAACTTCAAACTATACTCATGAACACTCATTGACTCATACTTAAGGGTGAGGAATTCTCGTACATTGGGTTCTCTCAGTTCCCAGGGAAAGTAACGCCCCAAGAGAGCCTCCTCAAACAAAGCCCAACTCACATTCGGTGCACCCTCAGCTCTACCCTGCTTCCATTGATCGAACAAGATTCTAACGACACCCTTTAGTTGGTATGCAGCTAATTCCACTCTCTCAACATCGGTGATATGCATAATCTCAAAAAATTTCTAAAGCTCCTCAACGAAGTTCTCCAGATTCTCAGTGATTCTTGAAAAGTGAAGCTCGAAGGATTCATCCTTAGAAACTCTCAGATCCTAGACGTATTAGCTACATCATGTTGAACCCCTCTTTGTCCCACTTGATTGGTCATAGCTTGACTCAGCATTCGAATGGCTTCCCAAAATTTAGCATTGGTGACCTGTCCTTGGGGTTGCACTTCAGGTGCATTAGGTACCCCTTGTTCCTCGAAATTCCTCCTAGCAGGACGATCTCAGACAGCTCTTCGTGGAGACATGATCAACTGAAAGACACAAACAAGAACAAGTTAGAAAGAGACTTTATAGAGATGAATTCTATCGCACAAAGTAAGTATGAAAGGAGTCAAGGAAATTCCTAAATGTTGCAGCCTCCTAATTATAGATATGGCGCGCTTCCACCAATAACTAGGACTCTACAGACACAGCTTCATAGACTTCCTAGGAATCTTGAACTCCGTGCTCTGATACCAAGTTTTTCACGCTTAGAGCCTACACCCTGGGTAGGACTGGCACTCGAGAACCATTGATGGCCCCAAGCAAACCCTTGGCGTGGCTAGACTCTTAGCGAAATACTTACTCAACGAAAATGTACTTAAATTTTTTTTAAAATACAATGTCTGAAGAGATAAACTGAGAATGTTTAGAAAATAACATTCAACTTCGCCAAAATGGCAACTCAAGTGTTTAAATCAAATAACTGAAACATCAAGACTAAAGAACTCATATCTAAGTGTCTATGAAGCCTCTAGATACTAAGAGAGATGTCGATACAAGACCCCCGATCATCTTAACAATTGAAAATATCCACAACCAATAAAATGAACCATACCCAAAGGAATTCTCTGGCAAGCAAGAAGGCTTACCAACTGACTCTGAGTGCTCGACTGGATCAACGAGGAGTTGGATGCTTATCCTGGTTACCTGTATCTGCATAATAAAATGATGCAGGCAAAATAACATCAGTACATTGAATGTACGAGCATGCGAGGGGAAAACTAAACATGATATAAGCTTGAAATGAATACTGAAAGAAACACTTACCTCAGTTTTACTCAACTCATGAATACTCAACTCAATGTAAAAATAAACAACAGCAAAGATGAAGTTTATATAAGGCATTTAAAACAATAGGTAGCAACTAAAGGTTTTAAAGAAACACAATAACAACTCAATTTATATATAAAGTAATATACTTGTGTGGGAGTTTCTCCAACCGACAACCATCACTATGAGCTAATGTGATGATATAGCGTCTCGCCGACGCTGCCAGAACTGTCCTATAACTTGGCAGGATATAGAACGTCTCGACTAAGTAGATCCACTAGTCTATGCTAAAAAGCACTAAGGAATCATCTCAAAAGTATGATCATTTTTACCCACGACAACTACATGGCTTATGGAGACATGGATTATTGTGAACTCGTCCCCATATCGGTGCTCAATACTACTACCAAATTACTCAGCTCATATGTTCTAAAACGAAACTCTTTATGTTGTTTGAGATAATTACTCAAAACTAGTTCAAAGGCTCTCTTGGAAATCGGTGTTTCCTTTCTTGTTTAAATGTGAAAAGATTTACTCTTTTGGGAATACATAGTCCCGATATACTCTTTTGAAGAAAACAACTTTGATCTTTATTTCTATTCAACTCAAAACTCAAGTCTTAAAACAAAGTTAAAATATTTGTAAAAGTCTTTTGAAATGACTCTAACAACTCTCTAGACTTGGCTCTTAATTTTTCTTGAATTTGAATTTATGGATTCAAGAATTTGTTATTTGTGATAGGAAGGATGTCATGATGTTTAGGAGTGTTTTTAGATAGTTAAACATGAGAAACGATCGAGAAATCACTGTCTGGAAACAAGTCTGCGATGCAGAGATGCATTTAAATATTTGGTCACGAAATAAATTTTGAGGCAGAAGGGTCCGTGACCGCGGACTGGGTCTTCTGATTATCCCGACTTTTTCCTTCTTTTTCTAACCCCAATTCGCCCAAATTCAATTTTTTCCCTCAAATTCTCTTTAGATTCAAATACCCAATATATGTACACAAGAACCTAACTCAAAACCACTCTATACATCAACACAAAATCTCAAAAACTCCCTAATCTCAGCCCAATTAAAGAACGAAAGCAAATTGAAGAACACATATCAATAACATCAAACATTCAACCTTTTTAGAATGAATTTCGCTGAACTAAACATGATTGACGTGTGGGTGAACGAACCCAATGCTATGAAAGTCTCACATACCTGGTATGATTGAATCCTTGGCGAAATCCCCAACCAAAATTGCAAGAACTTGACGAATCTTGAACTTTTCTTCTCCTTTCTCCTCTTGAGTTCTTTCTCCAAAAACTCTAGCTTGTTTTGGTAAATGCGTAAACTGAACTAACTCAGTTTAGACCCCAAATAATTTATAAAAAATGGATTTAATTTATTGGATAATGAAAAGACCAAAATACCCTCTAATATCCGGTTTTGACTTTCTTTATCTAGACAGCCCGACTTCCAATGGTCATATCTCCTTCATACGAACTCGAAATTAAGAAAACTTAGTGGTGTTAAAAAGATAATTCAAAGATATTTTCTACGGTATCTTGTAGCAAACCTAAATCATTTTGAACTAGGAGTTATAGGTGTTTAAAGTTGACCCAACAGTCATACTCAACTTAACTTGTCAAACTTTCCAAATTTTATTATTTCCAAAAATTGTTTCTTTCAAATTCTAGTTCTTTCAAATAGCGAGGTGTTACGTTGCACTTCTTTAAATCTGAAATATTTTTGGATGTCTTTGCTCCTAGCATGTTTTTTTGTCAGGCATATATTATTCGTTCAGCTTTTGTCAACATGATCATTGTCCAAACGGACGACATATATAGGCAATAGCCGCCCACCCGGATCGAAAACACTTTGATCTTCTACAAGAATCATAGAAGCCCTGATACCAATTTAAAGAAAAATATTTTATTTATAAACTCAAAGGTTCTTGAATCGTACTTCAATTCTATATATTTCCTTGTATTTTTGTATATTTCTATCTTTAATAACATTTCTATTTATAAAGGTAAAAATCAAATTAAAGTAGGACTAGGAACTACTCTAACTAACAAATTCTGAGCAAAACATAAATAAGTAAATACCATAAATAACAAATCCTAAACAACTTAAGATTTCTACTCAAACTTTGAATTATTATTTCCAACAATATATATATATATATATAGTTAGTGCCTTTAATTTTTTAAATATGTCATGAGTTTTTTGTTAATTATGATATGGTTAAGGCACAAGTACCTCCTGGACTATTGTAACATTTCACCTTATGAATAACTAAATTTAGAAAGAACTAATATGTACAGAGTTAATTTGATGTTCAAGTTAAGGTTAAGTTGTGAGTTTTGGGTCAACTTGTAACGACCACAACTTTCAGTACATGATGAGTTAGGTGGCCCATAAGATATCAAATGAAAGGTCTTTGAATCCTCTTTCCAACGCCACCAAGTTTGCTAAATTTTGAGTATGGATGAGGAAGATATACCCGTTTGAAGTCATCCTGAACAGTTAAGGAAATTTACCCAAATTAGTGAGGGGTATTTTGGTCTTTTCCTTACCCAATCAGCTTTAAACATTTTTAGTAACTAGTTTTTCAACACCTGCGTTGCACGTGATTACCAATTTAGAAAATATATGTTATAGTAAATAGTATTTCTTATTTAAGCGATGATTTTAATAATAAGTGATTATTTTAATAATAAGCTTTGCACAAAAGAATATTGCAGATTCTTTTGTGAATGTTCAATGTGGATTATCATATATATCTCTTTTCACGTGAACCTATGATGATGGTCAGTGAAAAAATTTATTAGTTGAATGCAATAATGATTATATTTATTTCAATTTGATGAGGTTCAATCATGTAATTAGTCGTATCTTAATAATATTACCTTATAGATGATATTTTTTGTGTATTTTCTTGTCATCTAACCAGATGTGCTTTGCATGTGTATTCCATGTTAAGAACAAGTGAAGAGAACAACTACATAGTATTTTTTAGAACTAATTTTTGTATATTAATTTTTTATTTTATAAATTATAACATAATAAATGGTGTTCATGTTGTTGGCTCTCATATTTAACTTCTCGATTGACTGTGTACAAATCAAAGATAGTTAATCCATAGTTAACTGAGAAAAGTTTTCTTTTTTACCGGAAAAACTAAAAATTAAAATTAAAGAATATATTTTATCTGCGAAATCATATATATAATCACATGTTTATCTTACACCCAACAAAGATATAGTTCATATACTTCTGGAAAAAATGGGTCTGAACAGACGCGTTCCTTGATGAAAATAGTTATAAATAAAAGGTTTTTTCCATTTTTCAGACACTGAATTTTTTTCCTCTCTGCATATATTTTCTTACATAAACAAAATTTTCGATCGACTGAGTCTGTGTGAGCTGTTGTTGCTGTTTTGCGTTCAAGTTATTGAAGTTTGAGGTACCGCTACTTCTCTAACAGGTTAATCCATTTTATCTTAGGAGGAATTAATCTGCAACCATGGGTATAGTGAGGGGATTAAATTTCTTAAGGAAACACAGTGATTTCTGTGGACTCGGATTAAAAGCATTCGGTTTATTTCATCTTTTTTCTGTTTTTGTAATTTTGACTAACCTGAATATAGGAGATAACAATCTTAAGAAATTTAATTAGTTTTTGTATTTGAGGTTTCTGGATATTAAAACCTTTATGGTTTTCTACTCTGTTTGAATTTTTAGAATTCATTCAATTAACAATTAAAAAAACATAAAAACTTTATCGTTAAATCAGAAACAGGCTGTGTAAGGATTTAGTCTTTATTGTTAGTATTTCACATACTAAAATTGTCTGCCATTTATGACAGAAAAATGACCAATTCAAGTCAAGAAAATGCTGGAACAGTGAGTGCTGCAACAACTTCGGTTGCACACAATCGTTCAACTGCTGCCCTAGCACCGGCTAAGAAACCTGCAAAGTTTTCTAGAATCGACTTCAAGAGATGGTTGTAGAAGATGTTCTTCTATCTGACTACATTGAGTCTGCAGAGGTTCATTAATAAGAATGTTCCTGAAGAACGATTCTTGGTAACAGAAGCATGGACACATTCCGATATTTTGTGAAAAACTATATTTTGAGTGGCCTGCAAGATGATCTGTACAATGTGTACATTAATGTCAAGACCTCAAAAGAAGTCTGGGATGCTTTAGAAAAGAAGTATAAAATAGAGTATGTCGGAATGAAGAAGTTCATTGTGGCAAAATTTCTGGACTATAAGATGATAGACAGTAAGACCGTCGTCACCCAAGTTCAAGAATTGCATGTCATAATCCATGATCTCCTTGCTGAAGGTATAAATTTATTTAATGCCTATGTTGGAAATATTAAGTCTATTCTTATTACTCACATAATCTTTAATGTAGGATTGGTTGTGAATGATGCTTTTCAAGTGGCTTCCATTATTGAGAAGTTACCTCCATTGTGGAAGGACTTCAAAAACTACTTGAAACATAAACGCAAGGAGATGACTGTTGAAGATCTCATGGTAAGGCTGAGAATCGAAGAGGATAATAAGG
This sequence comes from Solanum tuberosum, assembly GCF_000226075.1. Taxonomy (NCBI): domain Eukaryota; kingdom Viridiplantae; phylum Streptophyta; class Magnoliopsida; order Solanales; family Solanaceae; genus Solanum; species Solanum tuberosum. Next base: position 387,068 of record NW_006238950.1, on the reverse strand, counting down.
CCACAGAAAATATGTCACGTTGTAATTCAGCAATATCTAGAGTAAATATTGTTGAAGAAGAACCCACAAAATCAAAGGAAAGAAAGAAAGCATTTGGTCCAAAGAGTAATCCTCCTATGAAGAAATTCAATGGAAGCTGCTTCAATTGTGGCAAACGTGGTCTTAGGGCTACTGAATATTGGGGTCCCAAGAAGGATAAGAAGATGGATAAAGCATATTTGGCTGAATCCAAAGGAGAAATGGACGATCTCTGTGCAATGCTTTCAGAATGCAACTTGGTTGGAAATCCAAGAGAATGGTGGATAGATTCTGGTGCCTCATGCCATATTTGTGCCAACAAAGAATTATTTTCATCATATAATCCACCACCTACAGTCGAGAAGTTGTTTATGGCAAACTTCGTTGTTGCAAAGGTGGAAGGAACTGGCAAGGTCCTCTTAAAGATGACATCGGGCAAGGTGGTGACTTTGAACAGGGTCTCGTATGTTCCGGAATTGTGAAAGAACTTTGTTTCTAATCCAGTTTTGACTAAGAACGGATTCAAATGTATATTTGTTTCTGATAAAGTTGTAGTGAGTAAGAATGAAATGTATGTAGGAAAAGGTTACCTCACTGAGGGCCTCCTTAAACTCAATGTAATTGCAGTTGATATGAATAAGGATTCTGCTTCTTCTTACTTTCTTGAGTCTAAATGTTTATGGCATGAACCTTTGGGATACGTTAATATCAAAACCTTGCGAAAACTGATTAACTTAAATGTTTTGCCTAAATTTGAGTGCAATAAATCAATTGTCAAGTTTAGCGTTGAATCTAAGTATGCTAAGCATCCTTATAAATCTGTTGCAAGGAATTCATATCCCTTAGAACTGATTCACACTGACATTTGTGACATGAAGTCAACACCAACACGTGGTGGGAAAAAAGGAATTCATATTCCTTAGAACTGATTCACACTGACATTTGTGACATGAAGTCAACACCAACACGTGGTGGGAAAAAGTATTTCATAACTTTTATTGACGATTGCACTAGATATTGTTATGTCTATTTGCTAAATGGTCAAGATGAAGAAGTAGATGCATTTAGGCAATATAAAACTAAAGTTGAAAATCAGTTGGATAGAAAGATCAAAATGATCAGAAGTGATAGAGGTGGAGAATATGAATCTCCATTTGCAGAAATATGTTTGGAAAATGGAATAATCCATCAAACTACTGCTCCTTACTCTCCTCAAACTAATGGATTTGTGGAAAGGAAAAACCGAACTTTAAAGGAAATGATGAATGCCTTACTTATAAGTTCAGGTCTACCACAAAACTTGTGGGGAGGAAGCTATCCGTACAGCAAATCGAATACTCAATAGAGTGCCTCACACGAAGACACATGTTATTCCATATGAGAAATGGAAAGGTAGAAAACCCAATTTGAAATATTTCAAAGTGTAGGGTTGTCTAGCCAAAGTCCAGCTTCATATACCCAAGAGGGTGAAAATAGGACCTTAGACTATGGATTGTGTATTCATTGGATATGCCACAAATAGTAAGGAATGTCGATTTTTGGTTCAGAAGTCCGAACATCCAGATATTCATGATAATACGGTAATGGAATCAGATAATGCTTAATTTTTTGAACATATCTATCCGTATAAAACTAGACTTGAGTCATCTAGTGGGGGGTCTAAACAACCTCGAGAAGAACCAAAAGAGAATGAAACCAATGAAGAGAGTCCAAGGCGCAGTAAATGTCAAAAGACATCTACTTCATTTGGATCAACATTCCTTCTTGAAAGTGAGCCTCAAACATTCAAGGAAGCGATGTTGTCTAGCGACTCAACCTCTTGGAAGGAGGTTGTCAATAGTGAGATTGAATCAATCTTAAGCAATCATACCTGGGAGTTGGTTGATCTTCCTCCAGGGAACAAAACCTTGGGTACAAAATTGATATTCAAAAAGAAGATGAAAGATGATGGAACTATTGAAAAATCTAAAGCAAGACTTGTTGTCAAAGGCTTTAGACAAAAAGAAGGTCTTGATTATTTTGACCCATACTCACCGGTGACTAGGATTACATCAATTCGGATGTTAATTGCCCTAGCTGCAGTATACGATCTTGAAATCCATCAAATAGATGTGAAAACCGTCTTCTTAAATGGAGAGCTGGAGGAAGAGATTTACATGGAACAGCCTGAGGGCTTTGTTGTTCCCGGTAAAGAAAAGAAAGATGGAGAGCTGGAGGAAGAAATCTACGTGGAACAACCTAAGGGCTTCGTAGTTCTCGGCAGAGAAAAGAAAGTATGCAAACTTGTTAAGTCACTTTATGGACTAAAACAAGTACCGAAACATTGGCATGAAAAGTTTGATCAAACCATGTTGTCAAATGGATTTAAGATCAATGAGTGTCATAAATGTGTTTACATTAAAGACACTCCAGATCAGGAAGTCATTGTATGCGTATATGTGGATGACATGCTGATAATGAGCAAGGACATTGCCAATGTAAAATCTACCAAGTGTATGTTTGCTAGTAAGTTTGATATGAAAGATATAGGAGTAGCCGATTTGATATTGGGAATAAAGATTCACAAAACTCCTAACGGTATAGCATTGTCTCAATCTCATTATATTCAAAAGGTACTTGAAAAATTCAACTATTTGAATTTCAAAAAGGCAAAGACCCCAATTGATGTGAACCTTAATCTTGCTAAGAATAAAGGTGAAAGTCAGTCTCAATTGAATTATGCCAGAGTATTGGGAAGTTTGATATATGTCATGAATTGTACACGACTAGACATAGTTTGCGCTATAAGTAAACTGAGTCGATACACAGGTAATCCCAATCAAAATCATTGGTTGGCAATGAAGAGAGTTTTGGGGTACTAAGAAGACACTCAAAACTATGCTTTGCATTACAACAAATATCCAGCAGTTCTTGAGGATAGTGATGCAAATTGGATTACTGGGTCAACTGAAATTAAATCCACGAATAGATATGTTTTCACTATTGGTGGAGGAACAATATCTTAGAAATCTTCCAAACAAACATGTATAGCTCCCTCTACAATGGAGTCTGAATTTATCGCCTTAGACAAGGCAGGTGAAGAAGCTGAATGGCTCAGAAATTTCTTAGAAGATATTGTATTTTCGCCCAAACCAATGGCCCCTGTATGAATACACTGCGATAGTCAAGCTGCAATAGGAAGGGCTGGAAGCGTTATGTGTAACGGGAAGTCTTGTCACATACAACGAAGACACAACTCTGTTAGACAACTACTCTCTAGTGGAATTATCACAATTGACTATTTAAAGTCAAAGAATAATGTGTCGGATCCTCTTACAAAGGCCTAACTAGAGAGGGAGTTGGGAGATTATCGACGGGAATGGTACTATGTTCGAGAACAAGTCATCGTGGCAGTAATTCTACTTAGAAGACTGGAGATCCCAAGATTTAGGTTCAGGGAGATCAAACAAAGTCATACATGACGGTTCAACACTGTCAAAATTTATTTTATGGTCTATTCTCATGATGAGACAATGCTCAGTAACCAGGATAAAGGCATAAGGACTTTTTAATGGTTTCTAAGTTTGACACAGGGTATATCAAATAGTGTATCTATGGGATAACACAGTTAGAAACAACCTATGTAAGTGTGAAGTGTAAGCCTCTTCAAGGAGAATCCGGTAATGCCAGTTCTCTAAGCACTTATTAACCGAGATGTGTTCATGGCTGGAACGTACAAAACAATGAGAACCAAAAATAGTTCAAGGGTTGATTGTGTGACTTATGTTGTCTATGTATACACCAAAGCTCGACGGTTCAAAGATATCATATCTACCGATTGACTGAGTATATCCAATATATGTTCACTACGGAAAGTTTAAAGGGAAATCTACTTATCCAGATGCGATTAACCCTTACTTACGATACAGAAAAGATGGAAAGTTTAAAGGGAAACCTACTTATCCAGATGCGATTAACCCTTACTTACAAGATACACAAGTTTTTCATGCATATGTTTTAATGTTGGGCTTAGCCCATTCATGTGGGGGATTGTTGGGTTTAGCAAGCTGTGAATAGGAAATAAGAAGAGAAAATGGAAAGTGGGGGAACCAATTTTGGAGGGAAAATGAAAAGTCATTGCAAAGTGCAAATGAAAAGTCATTTCTCCCATATTGGTAGAAAAAAGGAAATTGGTGTCCTTATATTAGGAAACACTTCCTTTAGTTCTTAAAGGGTTAAGAAGAAGGTGCCCCCTCGCGCCATCGTCACTCGCTCGCTCGGCCTGGGCCTAGGCTTTGGATTTGGATTTGGCAAATGATGTGATTGATTGATAATATTTTTGGACAAAATTTATTTAATCAATCCTGTTAATTCATTTCCTTTCTCTTATAAATTAATTTAGAATGTTAGTTAAATAACATAATTAATTTGGAGCAATGCAATTTATTTGAAATTCACGTGTAACCGTAAAAACATTCTGAAGGGACCTGTTCCGTCCGAAAAGTCGTTACTTTTTCCAAAAGACACAACCTTCTGGAAAAAATGGGTCTGAACAGATTTGTCTGAACAGACGCGTTCCTTGCTGAAAATGGCTATAAATAAGAGGTCTTTTTCCATTTTTCAGGCACTGAAATTGTTTCCTCTCTGCATACATTTTCTTACCTAAACAAAATTGTCGATCGACTGAGTCTGTGTGTGCTCTTGTTGATGTTCTTGCGTTTGCTGAAGTTATTGAAGTTTGAGGTACCACTACTTCTCTAACAGGTTAATCCATTTTATCTTGGGAGGAATTAATCTTCAACCTCGGGTACAGTGAGGGGATTAAATTTCTTAAGGAAACACAGTGATTTATGTGGACTCGGATTAAAAGCATTCTGTCTATTTCACTTTTTTTTTGTTTCTGTAATTTTAACTAACCTGAATACATGAGATAACAGATGGTACTCAGAACTTCTCATGAAAACTCTTTTGGAAAATGGTGTTTCCTTATTTCTTAAATGTAAAAATATTTACTCTTGGGAATGGGAATATTTAGTTCCCATATATCATTTTAAAGAAAATGAACTCACATCTACTCTTCCACAAACTCATATGGTCAAGTCTTAAAACAAGTTTTAAAAAGGTTAGCAAAAGACTTCTAAAAATAGGGTTCATGTAGAATTACGAGCATGAACTACTCAACTCAAGGACCTTCATGGGTAACATGTAGTAGTCCCACTACTAGGAATATAATTTCAAAAGGATTAGGAACTCAAGACTTAGAACTTGAAGATACTACTCCTCTCAAAGATACTCAATTTATGGAGTTCATGCGGAATTTACGGATTGATTTGCAAAAGAACTCATCATGAACTCAGAAGAGCTTAAAATGTTAAGTATTTATGGATAGATTCACAAAAGAAACTCATGATTGGAGTGTGGGTGAACAAACCCAACACTATGGATGCTTACATACCTCAAAGAACTAGATTCTTGGTGAAATCTTGAATTTCTTGAACAAACGCTTGAAACTGTGAACTTTTTCTCCTCTAGAATCTTCTCTCTAAAACCCTAAACGCTTTTGGGGATGAATGAAACTGATTCTAACCAATTTAGACCCTTAATTGGGTGTAATTCACGTTTAGAATAAGTGGGGGTAAGGAAAAGACTAAAATACCTCTCCTATTTTTGGGTAACTTTCCGTAAATAGACGGCATGGCTTAAAAAGGGCATATCTCCCTCATACGAGATCAAAAATTAGCTAAATCGATTGCGTTGAAAATAGGACTCAAAGATATTTCATTTGATATCTTATGAGTCTTCTAACTCATTTTGCGCTAAAAGTTATGGTTGTTCGAAGTTGACCCAAAACATTAAAGAACTTAGGACTGACTTGAATGAAATCTCTTCTAAAACCCTAAGCATATTTGCATTTATGATAAGTGACCCAAATTATATTTTTACACAAAATATTACTAGAATTCGTTTTAAGCTGATTGGGTAAGGAAACGACCAAAATACCCCTCATATTTTCGGGTAACTTTCCTTAATTGGGCAGTTTGACTTCAAATGGTTATATCTTCCTCATACGAACTCAAAAATTAGCAAATTTGGTAGCTTAGGAAAGAGGACTCAGATATCTTTCTTTGGATATCTTATGGGTGTCCTTACTCATCATGTGCTAAAAGTTATGGTCGTTTGAAGTAGACCCAAAACTCAAGACTTGAAGGAATTCTCTTTAGTTCTTTTTGGAACTCAAGGTGCTTCATCTAGCGACCTTAAAACTCATGAAAGATTTGAATTCCTCAGTAAAATCTTACTCTCAACGAAGAATGGTTTGAGTCTTATCTCAATAATTTTCTGGCATGTTACAAAGAGACTGGCGTGACGCGCTAGCAGTGCGCCAGAATTGCACTTTTGAAGTTTAGGGGCTGGTGCCCTGCATCCCGTTCTTCTTCCATCGTTTGACCCGTCTGAATTCCTTTAAGATGTACCTTTACTTCTTTCTGATTCTAATTACTCTAAACTACATCTAATCATTGAGAGATACTTCATAACATGGATCACAACCCTTGAATTCATAATTCAAATTCAATGAAGAGTTAAGAGTAAAGTCTTGAGAGTTCTTTCGTGTCATTTTGAGAAGTCTTTTACAATCTCTAAAACTTGTTTAAGACTTGAGTACTTGACTTTGAGTATACGGAGAGTTGAATTTCATTTTTTAAAATGAATATGTGGGAACTAAGTATTCTCAAGAGTAAATAGTTTTACATTTAAAATGAGGGGAAACATCGATTTCCAAATGAGCTCATAAGGAGTTTTTGAGTATAATCACCTTCAAGAGAACCTTTTCAGTAGCAATCTCAAAGCTTGAGGATGAGAAAATGTTTTTAAACACAAGAGCTGAGTATATTTTTGGAAGTAGTATTGAGCACCAATATAGGGACGAGTTAATACAACTTAGAGTTCTCATAAACCATGTAGCCAACGTGGGTAGAAAGGGTCATAATTTTTAAGCATAGCTTAGTGGATCCACTTAGTTGAGGATGTCTTATACCCCTACAGGGTATAAGACAGTTTTGGCAGCGTGGGCGAAACGTTGTATCATCACATAGCTCATAGTGATGGTTGTCGATTAGAGAATCTTCCAAATTGAGTTATTTGGTATCTTTACATACAAACAGAGTTATTATTGTATTTTTAAATACATTGAGTTGTTATCTACTACTTTAAATGCTTTATATAAAATGCATCATTATTGTTGTTTTTATACTACATTGAGTTGAGTAACCATGAGTTGAGGTTGAGTTGAGTAGAGTTGAAATGAGTATGACTCCTTCTTTCCAAGTTCAAGCTTTCATATTATGTTCAGTATTTCCTCTTACATGCCAGTACATTCAATGTACTGATGCCATTTGGCCTGCATCATTTCATGATACAGATACAGGATATCAATGTCATCAACAGGCACTTCGTTGATACCATAGCAGTTTGATTTAGCTTTGATGAGCCTCCTTGCTTCCGGAGGATCCCTTATTTATTTCTATTATTTCAGTTTTGTTTGGATGATCGGGGGTCTTGTCCCGACATCCCTCATAGTATTAGAGGCTTCATAGATAGACAGTAGTACTTAAGGAGTCTTTCTTTCATTTCCCTTGCTAATGTTTTAAAGACTGTGAGTTGAACACTTATGTTCTTTTGAGTATTTTGAGTTAACTACTCTACTTATGAGTTGAGTTGTTTGTGTGATTCTATTTCACTTTAGTAAGTCTTCTGCTGAGAGTTGAGTCAGGCCAAGGGTTCGCTTGGGCCAACAATTGTTCTCGAGTGATGGCCACGTCCAAGGTGTAGGTTCAGGGTGTGACAACTATGATCAAAATCTCAGAGACAAATACCCTCCTAAGTAATGTTTATTAAGGGACGTGTAAATAGTAAATTCGACTAATATTTTGAAGCGGAGAAAGTATTATTTTTTTATATTTCCAATAAATAATCAAAATGCAAGACATAATTTAGTAACTCCCTTTTCGCTATTGATGTTCTACTACGTATACATTCACTTCAATTTTCTTTTTGTTTTTTACGTTTTGCAAATATTTATAGATTAATTAATTATACTTCTAGTTAATAGCCACTAACCATGCCATTACCTATCTATTATGATATATCATAGTATCTATAATATTAATTAATACAACATTCTAAGTAATATTTTAGCATTTTCATGGAGAGCATTTAGCCTCACAAAACAAAGGCCACGAAAGAAAAGTAAGATACATTCTTCTTCAAATTTATATTGCTTGAACTATTAAAAAAATAAAATAAGCGCATGTCATATAATTTAAAAATAATATATTTTTGGAGAACTCATATGAGTTACATTATATTACATAATTTTAAACCATGCATATATATTTTAAGCTAACAACGGAAGTCATAATAATGACTAGTGCTCATTTCGATATTTTTTGTGGTTCATTTGTCGCAAAAATTCTTACTTTTTTGGTGGCTACATGAACCGCCAAAAAAGTCGTCAGTTAAAATTTAATTTCTTGTTGGGGTTAAAAGTGGAGCTAACTATTGGAAGGAGTTTAATTGAATCTCTTTAGTTGCGATATAATATTGAGTAAATAAGATCAAATAGTTTTGTATATGTACACGTTAAATTCCCTTAACATTTAGGGAAATTTAAATGTCATAGAAAAAGTGATTTAAAAATTAGTTTATGCCTCAGTTCAATTTTGAAGTCAAACATTGTATTTTTAATTCTCTCATTAGAAGTAATAGAATTTCTAGTTGTCCCACTAATCAAAGTTATGCTATTTTTGTGTGTAGTGCTGACAGTAGATACTACAAAGATTAGATGTGAGGTGATGCTAATTGTTGTATAGGGAGTTCTCGTGCGAACTTCCTCATCAAGGAAGCTTCCCTAGAATATATCCATTTTTACCCCATTTACCTAACTTCAATGGTGAATTCAACCAAATAATAGGAGGTCTTGGTGGCGTAGGTGGCGGTGGTAGTGGCGGTGGTGGTGGTGGAGGTATTGATGGGGAATTTGATGATGGATTTTGATTTGGCCAGGGTCATGGATCGGGTGAAAATGATGGATTTTGCAATATTGTAGTGGGGCTAATTGGTGGCGGTGGTGGTGGTGGTGAAGTAGGAGGAGGTAGTGATGGTGGATCTAGTTTTGGCATTGGATATGGCGAGGTCACGACTTCGTTCCAAATGGTGGTGGAGGCGGCGGTAGAGGTGGTGGTGAAGGAGGAGGTAGTGATGGAAGATATGGTTTTGGCATTGGATATGGTGAGGGTCATGGATGGGGAGAAAACGATGGTGTTGGTGGTCAAAATGGTGGTAGTGGTTTGGTGCCGGAGGAGTATGGGGCCATGGTGGTAGTGGAAATTGATTCCACCATTTGCACAAATAACTATTTTTCATGTGTGTGCTATTTCACCAATGGTTCTTATTTAAACATTTTCCTTGTGCCAACTCTTTTATTATTAGATACATTGTCATAATATTGACATGATGTAATTATACTCATGTCTTGACCAATTCAACTATTTATAATAATCAATATCTTTTAATTCGCCGATGATCAAGAACGTCCATGATTCAAACGATAAAATTATAATTTCAAAATAGGGATCGAGGGAGATCGGGGGCTATGCCGTACCCTAGCCTACAACAACAAAATGGATAATCAATCCATTCAACAATAATAGGAACCACATACAACACACACGTATACAACGATCCTACGCCTAAATACCCACACCTTCAATTCATTGACAAAAATATTGTCCTTTATATATATCTTACTGACACTAGGTAAAAAATATTATAGAAATTAAAAAGTTGTCAAAAGATAAAAAAAGAAATGCATTTTTTAAAAAAAGACTAGTTTTAATCTCCTTCAATTATTTAAATCTTATTATAAAATTTCAAAGAAAGAAAAATCAAAAGGTCACTCAAACAAGAAAAACAAAAAAAATAAAATTGTGAAGGCCTCTTGAAAACAGTGTAGCTATTTCAAATCTCTGCACAATTTCCTCACTTCATATTTATGCCCCCTCACTTTGGTTGTTCATGAGTAGACACTTAAACTTGTATAAAGTTGAACATGTAGATACAAGAGTCCCTGGTGGCAAAATATACCTATGACACCACATAAGACACAAATCGCCATGTAGGATGCCACATAAGACACGTATGTCTATCTGTTTAACTTTATACAAGTTTAAGTGTCTACTTGTACACACTCAAATTTGAAGGACGTAAATATGAAATGAGGTGAAATTAAAGGGTATATTGAAAGGAAAAATCTTTCTGAAGAACTTAATTTCTTCTAATTTTTAAGAATCATACAACTCAAAGGTGACATTTTTTATCTTTCTTAAAAGACATAAAGTTCAAAATGTTGCCTAAGGAATCATCAATATGTTTAGGCATAATACATTAATATTCTCTTTAACATGACTTTATCTGGAACCAAAAACTTCCAACTTTGGGTGTGCATAAGTAGGTACTTAAACTTGTATAGAGTTGAACAAGAAGATACACATGTCCTACTTGGCGTTATACGTGGCAATTCACATCCAATGCGGTACCCTACATGTATTATTCTACGTACGACTCATGTGTATACTTTTTCAGCTTCTTAAAAATTTAAAAGTGTCTACTTGTGCACACCAAAAGTTGGAGGGTATAAATGCAAACTAAAGGAAAGTTAAATGGCATATTTATGTATTATGCCTTTTATTTATATAGGGATAGGACACAAGTACCCCCCAAGACTATGATCAAAATTCCAGAGATAGACCTTAACTAAACTAAGGTCCTATTACCCGCCTAAACTCAGTTTTTTATAATTTTGTACACCTTTTGGCTTACATGGCACACTCCGTGACTCCACGCAGTTGATACGTGTGGGATATATTTGGATGTCACGTCAGACAAAAAGGTGTACAAAATTACAAAAAAAAAGGATTTAGGGGGGTAATATGACCTTTGTTTAGTTAAGGTGTATCTTTGAGATTTCGTCATATTCTAGGGGGTACTTGCACCTTATCCCATTTATATATATAGTTCAAAAGGTCAAAGAAGAAAGCAAATTCAGAACTTTTTTAATTCCTTTTTTTCTATAACCCCCCCCCCCCAAAAAAAAACCACCACCCCGGTAATCTTTTTTAAATATATTTTAATTTAAAATTTGTGTTCACTCACTTATATATATGTGTAACCGCATACTTTATCCGACTCAGAAAATTAATGCCACATTAGTTTAGTCAAATCAGGATAAGAGGAAGGGTCTCCTCGAACATTCCACCTTCTACAAATAATAAATAAGTATTAACCAAATATCCAAATATTATGATTCTTTTTCTAAAAGACTAAAGAGCTACCTTCCAAAAATAGTAAAGAAGCATTGACCAAATATCCAAATATCGTAAAAAAAAATCGAATAGAACCACCTTCTACAAATAATAAATAAGTATTGACCAAATATCCAAATATCATGAATTTTTTAAAAAGAGTTAAAGTTATATATCAATCTTATCTTATCAATTTCATCCTTATCTATCTTAAAAATTACTTTCATCTTCTCAATTTAATTGTCTGTATATAGTCCTGGATATTTCAATCCTCAAACCACATTACTTCTCAACTATTATTCTTTAAGTTTTCTTTACTTTTTTTTGTTTCCTACAAAGATTTTCTAATATCCATCTTCATATAAAACAATGACTTGTTCATATGAAATGAAAACTTGTCTAGATACAGTTCCTTATATGGCACCAGTTTCGACAATCAATAGTTCTTAAAAGGTGGTATGTTGTCTTCTAACTATTTTTTTCTTCTAATTGAGATTACTCCATCACTAATTTGTTGTTTTACTTAAGTTGTTTGGAAATATTTTTGAAAAAAGGTTTATGAGATTATTATTTTTTAATTTGGGAAATAAGAGATGGCTTCTAATATAGCACCAAAACTTTAACATATTTTCTCAAATGCAGAATCATGGTGAAGCTTTAAAAGTACCCAAAAAATTGACTGATGAGAGGATTAAAAGATCGATCTTTCGTTATGTTAGCTTCCGAATTAAAACTTCTAAAGACGAAGCTAACTGTTACACCATTTATAAACCACAAAAGGTTACGACAGATTATGCATATGAATCAATTAGTCATCCTCACCATCTTAATCGTGAATACAAGGAGATGCTACATGAATGGGTATCTGATCCTTTTGAAAGAATAGTCACAGTCATAGATAAAAATGATTATAGTTATAATGACATTGATATAGAAGAAGACTTAGAAATAGTAAAAGAAAGATTAAGCACATCAAAAAGAAAAAATTGTGAAATACCACAAATATCATCAAAAATGCGTACCTCAAGAAGAATAGATAAAACCCTACAAAAATCAATGGAAGATGATATAAAACCACATCATTATTACATAACAGGAATAATGGAACAACGAAAATATTTAATATTAATAGATACAGGACGAGAAGAAAACTATATTACAAGAGAATTAGTAACGGAAGATGAAATAATAACTACTGAGCGGCATGGACCCGAATTACCAAAGGCATTAATGTATACCGAAGAAACTACAGAAAAAGAAATAATCATAGGAGGAGTACCAATAGTAATAAAATTTAAAATATATCAAGGAGATGAAAATATAACTTTAGGAATAAAATGGTTAGAACAAGTTAAACCATATAATCTAGAAGACAAACAATTAACAATAAATTATGAAAATAAAAGAGTAATAATAAAAAGAACTTTAGTAGGATAAAAATATGAAAATATATATACTTGCAAAGATAATAATAGAGGGATATTACAACAGATATTATACACCGATGATAGATACGGGAGCAGAAGCTAATATATGTAAATACAATTGTTTACCGGAAGATAAATGGGAAAAGTTAAAAACACCAATAGTAGTAACAGGATTTAATAATGAAGGAAACATGATCACATATAAGGCAAAAAATATAAAAATACAAATATGGGATAAAATATTAACTATAGAAGAAATATATAATTTTGAACTAACTACAAAAGATATGCTATTAGGAATGCCATTCTTAGAAAAATTATACCCACATATAATAACAAAAACACACTGGTGGTTCACAACACCGTGTAAACAAAAAATAGGAGCAAAAAGAGTAAACAATAAAAAACGAAAAACAACGGAATGGATAAAAGGAAGTGAAAAAATTACACAAAAATTAGAAAATATAAAAGAAGAAGACCCTAAAATAGAATTAATTATATTCTCTATAGATAAAGTAAAAATAATCCAAGATAAGTTAGAATTATTATATAGTGAAGACCCTTTACAAGGATGGGAAAAACATAAAACAAAAGTAAAAATTGAGCTAATTGATAATAATAGTATAATAACTCAAAAACCATTAAAGTATAATTTCAATGATTTAACAGAATTTAAGATACATATAAATGAATTACTAGAAAAAGGATATATACAAGAAAGCAATAGTAAGCACACGAGCCCGACATTTATCGTAAATAAACGTAGCGAACAAAAAAGAGGAAAAATCACGCGAGTCATGCATCTATACCTCTGGCAGGGTATATTGGGTCCTCTCGATGGGGAATATACATCGGACTTCACATTTAGCCTATCTGGTTTTATGTCGGTTAATAGTAGCTCCCACAGTCAGATTCTAGTGTATTGACCAGGTTATACATATCAGTTTCAACATGTACAAACTTGGTCATTGCATTTAGTTCGTTCGTACTCAGTATTTTAAGTATAGTATCATTCTCATCTTATATCCTTGCTCAGTTATATGCTTTGTTCAGTTATGTACATTGTTCAACTTTATTCTATCCTGCATGCTCAGTACCTTTCAAGTACTGACCCATACTCTGCGATACATTTTCTTGTGATGTAGGTTCAGGTCCACAGCTTTCAGATCACGCATAGATCGGTTCCCGATCTCCATTTCAGCAGCATCAGTGGTGAGTCCTCATTCTTCGAGGACGATTGACATGATTATCTTTTCTACTTTTAGTCTTTAGTTTCAGTTTTGCTAGATCTAGTTCGGGCATGTCCATAGAGGCTTTATTTCATACATAGTTAGATTCAGTTTTAGCTTCGGAGTTTGATATTTCAAATGTCATTAAACTCATAGTTCTCTTATTCATATATTAATGGGTATTCCATATCCTTTCAGTTCACATGATGTTTTAAGCTTCCGCATTGTACTTTCTTGATTCAGTTTTCTTTAAGTATGCTAATGATATGCCAGCAGGGTTAGCATGGGGTCACTCATGATCCTAGGTCCCGTGTCCGCGTCCTGGGGTAGCTTCGGGGCGTGAAAAACTTGGTATTAGAGCATTAAGTTTAAGAGTCCTAGTATGTCTGAAAAGCTGTACTAAGTAGAGTCTTTTTCATGGGGGTGAAGTGCACCCATCTAATTAGAGGGAGGCTATGAAGTGTTTTAGAAATACTATACTTTCTTGATATTCTTATCGTTCTTAAGGTATGATCTCTTTCTAATCCATCGTTATGCGCTTTGAGATCATGCCTCCTCATAGAGCTTATGGAAGGAATGTGAATGCACGCAACGATAACGCAGCTCCTCTAGTCCCAGATCAGAATGTTTCGAATGCTAAGTTTCGTAATGCCATCAAGCTTTTGGCTTAGAGTGTGACCAACTAGAACAATTAACAGGTTCTAGTTCTTGCAAATGCTAGTGGTGGATCAGTGGCAACCAGGGTTTGCGATTTTGTTAGTATGAATACGCCTGAGTTCTTATGGTCAAAGATTGGTGAGGATCCCCAAAATTTCATAGATAAGGTAAAGAAGATCTTTGGAGTGATGCAAGTGACTGGAAATGATAGGGTGGAATTAGCATCCTACCATCTTAAGGATGTCACTCACATTTGGTTTACTCAATGGACAGAAAGTTGGGGTACTGATGCATCTCCTATCACTTGGGAGTGCTTTAGTGAGACTTTTCTAGACAGGTTCTTCCCAAGAGAGTAGAGGGAGGAAAGAGATCTAGAGTTTATGAATTTGAGGCTAGGTAACATGACAGTCCAAGAATACAGACTCAAGTTCACCCAACTCTCCAGGTATGCTCCTCACATTTTTGCCGATTCTAGGGCTTAAATGAACAAGTTTCTATATGGGGTATCCGACTTAGTGAAAACAGAGTGTAGGAATGCTATGTAGCTGGAAAATATGAACATCTCAAGGCTCATGACTCATGCTCACCAAATTGAGGGAGATAAGATATGGGAACAGGCTAAGGATAATAAGAAGGCTAGAACAGGCAACTATGAGTATTCTCAACAGAAATTGGGGGGTGGAAATCACTCGCATTTTCAAAAAAAGTCTTCAGCTCCAGCGTCTTCATCAGCTAGTGTTCCATCTTCCACGTTTTGACAGGATCATAAAGGTAGAGCATCAGGCTCTAAGTCTCAGGGGAGTATTTCAGCCACCAGAACCTACTCAACTTCTCCAAAGTGTGGTAAGAATCATCCAGGCGAATGTCTTGCAGGAAATGAATGATGCTTTGAGTGTGGTCAGTCTGGTCACAGGTTGAGAGATTGTCCTTCTGCTAAAAAGGGTCAAGGAGGAAATAATGGTAGGGCTCAGTCTACAACTTCAGCAGCACCAACAGGTCGCCCGACACAACAGGGTAACTCATCTCGTACAGGTGGCAGTCAGCCCCAAAATAGGTTGTATGCTCTTCAAGCTTGCCAGGATCAGGAAGATTCTCCTGATGTAGTCACTGTTATGTTACGAGTCTTTAACTTATATTTTTATGCTTTTATTTATCCAAGGGCTACTCTCTCTTTTGTAACTTCTTATATAGCAGTGAACTTTGATCTTAGTCTAGAAACTCTCTTAGAACCCTTCTCCGTCTCTATTCCAGTCAGTGAACCAGTTATAGCTAGACGGGTATACAGAAATTGCCTTGTCATAGTCTCTTAGAAAGTCACCTCAGTAGATCTCGTAGAGTTAGAAATGGTAGACTTTGATGTCATTCTAGGCATGGATTGATACATTCTTGTTATGCCTCAATCGATTGTAGAAATAGAATCGGTCATTTTTCCGTTTCTAGACGAACCAATCTTAGAATGGAAGGGTAGTAACTTAGTGCTTATGGGTCGATTCATTTCTTACCTCAAGGCTAGAAAGATGATTTCTAAGGGTTATCTTTATCATCTAGTTCGGGTTAAGGATTCAAGCTCTGAAACGCCAACTCTTAAGTCAGTTCCATTAGTTAATGAGTTCCTAAAAGTGTTTCCAAAAGATCTTCACGGAGTTCCTCCCGAAAGGGAGATTGACTTTGGAATTGATCTCCTCCCAAATACCCATCCTATTTCTATTCCTCCTTACAAGATGGCTCCGGCTTAGCTTAAGGAATTGAAAGATCAGTTGAAAAACCTTCTAGATAAGGGCTTCATCAGACCTAGTATTTCCTCATGCGGTGCACCGGTGTTGTTCGTCAAAAAGAAAGATAGTTCTCTCAGGATGTGCATTGACTATAGGCAGTTGAACAAAGTCACAATCAAGAATAAGTATCTCATCCCCAGGATTGATGACTTGTTTAACCAACTTCAGGGTGCTAGTCATTTCTACAAGATAGACGTTAGATTTGATTATCATCAGCTTAAAGTCAGAGATAGTGAAATCCCAAAAACATCATTTAGAACTCGGTATATTTATTATGAATTTGTAGCTATGTCATTTGTACTAACAAATGCTCCTGCAGCTTTCATGGATTTGCTGAAAAGAGTGTTCAAGCAGTATTTGGACTTGTTCATTATCATCTTTGTTGAAAATATTCTCATTTACTCTAGGAATGAGGACAAACATGTGACTCATTTGAGGGTTGTCCTGCAAACTATCAAAGATCGCCAGCTATTCGCTAAGTTTAGAAAATGTGAGTTTTGGTTGCAATCTATTGCTTTCCTTGGGCATATTGTGTCTAGCGAAGGGATCCGAGTGGATTCTGAAAAAAAAGAAGCAGTGAAACAATGGCCCATACTTACCTCTCCTACATATATCAGAAGTTTCTTTGGTTTGGCTGGTTATTACAGAAGGTTCGTGGAAGGATTTTCATCCATAGCTTCTCCATTGACTAATTTGACGCAAAAAAGGCTAAGTTTCAGTGGTCAGATGATTGTTAGAAAAGTTTTGTAGAACTGAAATCTAGGTTGCGTATAACTCCTATTTTGACTCTACCAGAGGGTTCACACGGTAATGTTATTTATTGTGATGCATCCAGAGTCGACCTAGGTTGTGTGTTGATGCAGCGAGGTAAGGTTATAGCTTATGCTTCTAGATAACTTAAGGTGCATGAGAAGAATTATCCAACTCATGACCTCAAGCTTGGAACAGTGGTATGTGCCCTTAAGATTGGGAGACATTACTTGTATGGTGTTCATGTAGATGTGTTCACATACCATAAGAGCCTTCAGTATGTATTCATCCAGAAAGTGTTGAATCTTCACCTGAGGAGATGGCTTGAGTTCCTCAAGGATTATGATATGAGTGTGCACTACCATCCTAGTAAGACCAATGTAGTAGCAGATGCCCTTAGCAGACTATTTATATGCAGTGTAGCACATGTTGATGAACAAAGAAAAGAACTAGCAAAAGATATTTATAGGCTTGCTCGTTTGGGAGTTCGCCTTATGAGCATATCAAATGGTGGTGTAACAGTTCAGAATGGGTCAGAATCTTCACTGGTAGCGAAGGTTAAGGAGAAACAAGACAGTGATCCTATATTTCTTCAACTAAAGGGTATAGTCCATCAGTAGAGGGTTGAGGTTTTCTCTCAAGGGGGAGATGGTGTGCTTCGCTATCAGGGTCGATTATGTCTACCTAAGGTGGGTAAGTTGACACAACAGATTCATACAGAAGCCCATAACTCTAGGTATTCTATTCATCTAGGCGCCACTAAGATGTACTATGATCTACGAGAGGTATTTTGGTGGAATGGTATGAAAAGAGATATAGAGGATTTTGTGGCTAAGAGCCCTGATTGCCAGCAAGTGAAGGTAGAACATCAGAAACCAGGGGGCATGACTCAAGAGATCAACATTCCTACTTGGAAGTGGGAAATGATCAACATGAACTTCACTACAGGTTTACCTCGTACTCGCAGACATCATGACTCCATTTTGGTGATAGTTGACAGAGTTACTAAGTCTGCGTGCTTATTGGCTAATAAGATTACAAACTCGGCAGAGGACTACGCCAAGCTTTACATTAATGAGATAGTCAGGTTGCATAGAGTTCCTTTATCTATCATCTCATATAGAGGTCCTCAGTTTACCTCCCATTTCTGGAAGTCATTTTAGAAAGGTCTTGGTACCCAGGTTAATCTTAGCACAACATTTCATCCACAGACGGATGGCCAGGCAGAGCGTACCATTCAGAACTTAGAGGATATGTTGTAGAGCTTGTGTGATCAATTACAAGGGTAGTTGGGATGATCACCTTCCTGTTATAGAGTTCGCCTTCAATAATAGCTACCATTCCATCATTCAGATGGCCCCTTATGAGGCTTTGTATGGGCGTAGATGTAGATCTCCAGATGGTTGGTTTGAAGTAGGTGAAGCAGCCTTGATAGGGCCAGATTCGGTTCATGATGCTATGGAAAAGGTTCAAATGATTAGAGATAGACTTAAGACAGCCTAGAGTCGCTAGAAATCCTATGCAGATGTAAGGAGAAGGGACATGGAGTTCAAAGTTAATGATTGGGTTTTCATGAAAGTGTCACCTATGAAGGGGGTGATCAGATTTGGCAACAAGGGGAAGCTCAATCCTAGATATGTAGGGCCTTACAAGATCTTGAAAAGATTTGGTAAAGTGGCTTATGAGTGGGAGTTGCCAACAGAATTAGTAGCAGTGCATCCAATTTTTCACATTTCGTTGTTGAAGAAGTGTGTGGGTGATCCAACATCTATAGTGCCATTAGAAAGTGTGGTTGTGAAGGATAGTCTCACTTATGAAGAGGTCCTAATTGAGATTCTTGATCGTCAGGTTCGAAGGTTGAGAATAAAAAAAGTCACTTCAGTGAAGGTTTGGTAGAGGAGCCAGTCAGTGGAGGGAGCTACTTGGAAAGCAGAAACAACCGTGAAGGCCAAGTATCCTCATCTCTTTCCTTCCGATTCCATTCCAGCTTGAGGTAATAATTCCTCTCCATGTTGTTTAGTCATTCAGGCGTAAATTCAGTCTTAGTATCTTGTTGCTTCAATTTATACTTGCATTTTCAGCGTATTTGCATGTTCTTGGAACTTAGTTCAGTCAGAAATTAGTTTCTAGTAATTAGTGGTAGGGTTTGAAGCTTGTTCCCTCATCTTCAGCTAGTTTTGTCTTCATTCGAGGACGAATGTTCCAAGGGGGAGATAATGTAACACCATGTATGCTAGAAAGGCCAGAATGAAGAAATTTTAGAAGTTGCAGGTGCCACCAACGGGGCCACCCACGCACCGTAGAGTGACCACTGACCGTAGGTGGGGTCCGTGTTGGGCGACCTACAACCACCTCCCTAGAACCCCAGAAATTTTAGCTAAGGCACGACCCATGACCAGGACCTACGAACCGTAGGTGGAACCACGGTCTGTGGTCCAGGTAAGTGGATTGTGGTCTGCCGCTTCAACTCCCAGACACTGAATGACGGCTGACTTGAACGGACCATCGGTCCATCTATGGTCCGTCGGTGACCTCCGACAACTTTTAAGTCAGGGGTCATTTGATATTTTCCCTATGCGTTGGACCCCTAAATTACGTTGTTTAAGACCTAAACTACGTCGGTTTGGTAAGTTTTAGCCCAGTAACTAAATTAGAACTTACCCTTCTCAACTCATTCTCCAAAAAATCATCACAAAAGGAAGGAAAAAGAGTCGAGCAGCCCTAGTCGAAGAACGCAACAAGGTTTCGTCAGTTCCAGCCCTGAAATCGAAAGATTTCTTCGTGAAATTCGTCACCAGGTATGTGGGATTTCTCTAGTGGGTTTCTTTAACCCATTAGGTCCCTAGAATTCAGTCAAATTCTTGATTCTCTACAGTATGTTATGCCTAGGTTTTCTAGAATTTCAGAATGTATGTTGTAATTTAGTTGTTAGACTAATCCAAATCAAATTATTATGTTTTTGTTACATTGCTGCTTAGTTCTTTCTTGAAAATCAGAACACTAGTTGTGTAGATTTGTTTAGTTCTTGAATTACACTTGTTAGGTCAGATTACTCAGACATACATGCCTCAGTTAAGAATGAGTCATTATTAGTACATTCATGATGCACTTTCAGTCAGCATTTCAGAATATCGAGCTATCCAATTTATTTTAGTTATATTTTATTTTATGCATTCTATTGGGAGTAGGCTTAAATACCGAGTTGGACTAGGATTAGTTACCCTCATAGTCCTAGAACTACGTGCCCTCGTAGGTTTATAAGTCCCCTCTATCGGCATCAGTTTAGTGATCACACTAGTCATGCCTCCATACCTATGGTAAGGTATATTGGGTCCTCTCGATGGGGCGTATACATCAACCTCCACATTTAGCTCATGTGGTTTTATGTCGGTTAATAGTAGCTCTCATAGTAAGATTCTAGTGTATTGACCATGTTATTAATTACAGTTCAATATTCAGTTTCAGCATGTATAAACTTACTCATTGCATTCAGTTAGTTCATGTTCAATATTTTTAGTATAGTATCATGCTCATCATATATCCTTGTTTGGTAATATGTTTTGTTCAGTTATATACATTGTTCAGCTTTATTCTATCCTGCATTCTCAGTACCTTTCAAATACTGATGCATACTTTGCGCTACATCTTCTTGTGATTTAGGTTCAGGTCCTCAGCTTTCAAATCACGCATAGATCGGTTCCCGATCTCCATTTCAGCAGCATCAGTGCTGAGTCCTCATCCTTCGAGGATGATTGACATGCTTATCTTTCTTACTTTTAGTCTTTAGTTTCAGTTTTGCTAGATCTAGCTGGGGCATGTCCCAGCTATTCTAGTCAGATAGAGGTTTTATTTCAGACATAGTTAGATTCAGTTTTAGCTTTGGAGATTGATATTTCAGTTGTCATTAAAGTCATAGTTCTCTTATTCATATATTAATGGGTATTCCATATCCTTTCAGTTTACATTATGTTCTAAACTTCCGCAAAGTACTTTCTTAATTCAGTTATCTTTTAATTATGCTTATGATATGCCAGCAGGGTTAGCCTGGGGTCACTCGTTATCCTAAATCCCGTGTTCGCGTCTTGGGGGTATCTTCAGGGCATGACAGGACCACTACAACTTGTTTGACCAAGTTTCTTTTAAAGAAATGATAACCTAGACTTTCCTTGCATATATAAAAGATGGATTTTGACAACGACATCCTAAACTACATGATACTAACTTTTATCATCACGTCAATTCAGTGGCAAGACACTTATAACTAAATTGTCCTTATTAATCCATAGGTTGGGGTTGTTAAAACATCTTCCATGAAAAGGAAAGAAGCATGTTCCATCTCGAAGAGGGAGTCTACAATAAAGAAACACAAAAGCAACAACTCTGACAAGAGTAAGGTGAAAATTTTTCTTGTTGATACAAGGAACAACCTAATTGGTATTGGCATAGGTCATCGCGAGGTTCATGGATTCGACAAAAAATTATGGGAGGCTTTGTTGGCAACGGCGGTGATGGAGCAACTGAAGGTGAATTTGGTGCAAATAGTTGTGGCAATGAAGGAGGGAGAGACTTTGGTAGAATTTGAATATCCCAACATTTGTTTTTCAGATTTTGTTAGATTATCAAGTAAAAGTATTTGTGCCCCAAGTATTTGATGACTATCTTGACAGAATTTACTTTCTGTTTTGTTCTATCAAAAAGATTGGGTTTTTTTTATACATGATCTTAGTTGTTCTATATTTGCTAGATTACAATATGTAAGATTCAATCAAACTTTGTTTATTTTAATTGTGTATGCCAAATCTAAATCTCAACAATTTGAAAGGAGTGAGGAAAAATGAATGAATTTTCTATAGACAGAAAGCAAACCTCAAATGGCAGATACTTTTATTTAATAGTAAAATTCCTTCAAATCCACATAATCAAGACATGTTGGATTGAGGCAAACATGTTGCTGACTTTTACTGACAATCATTCTGTCAAGAAAATAACAAAGTGGACAATGTTTTGTTGGTAAATAAATAGGGTTCCTAATTATTTTCTAGTTTGTGATAAGTGAAAAAAATATTATTCCAAAAATATTTATATAAACATTCCAAATTAATAACAATCCGAGTTTCGAGTAAAAAGTTATGACCATTTTAGTAACTTGATATAGTGCATTCACGAATTAGCTGACGAGAAAACATTAAAGAGGGTCATTTTTCTCCTTTTACCGTTAAGAAAACCCCAAACGAATTTCTTGACTAATGAAAGGCCAAAACCAATCAGATTTTCATTTGTTAATTTAACAATCTCTTCTCTCTCAAACCCTAAGGCGAAACCCTAAGGAAAAGTCAAAGTAGAAAACTTTCATTCAAGATTCTTTCAATCTTTTTCAAGATTCTTCTTCAAGGTAAGTCCTTCTCCAAGAATTCCATTCTTTCCAACTCAAACCCTCCATACATTTATGAATCACTAATGAAAATCCAAATTCTTGGTCGTAGAGATTTCAAGAAACTAATTAAAGAATCTCAAGAAAGGTTTTCTTGATTGTTCTCCTTCAAGCTAGGGTTTCAAGGCTTCTAATGAAGTTCTTCTTCAAGATTCTTCAAGAACATTGTTCTTTCAGGTATGTAAGCTTATTCATAGTGTTGGACTAGTTCATCCTCATGCCCTACATCTCAATTCAGTAACAAATCATCACATCTAAACTATCTAGTCATAGTTCTTGATATTTGAATTCAGTTCTTTAACAATTGAGGTTTTGATTACTATTTTTGCATATGAAACTTATAATGTTGTTCATGCGTAGTATCACATGAACACTGTTGATTTAGTAAAGTTATGTTTTCAAAGAGAATTGCATGAAAGTTCTTCATTTATTGATTTTGGTCTTGAAAAATAAGTTCATGAGCATACATTTTAAAAGTAAGTCTTGAATAGAATCCTTGAAAAGAGAACCAAATGTTTTCAATGTACTATCTGACAATCGGGAAAAAGAAAGAATATGATTGATGTTTATGAAAAGTACTTTAGTAAAGTAACAATCCCTTTCTTTTTAAAGGGAGAATTGAGCATAATTGATATTTATTATTTTGGGAGTAGTATCGAGCACCAAATTCGATTAGAGTATTTTATAACTCATAAATCTTATCAAAACTACGTAGCCAGCATAGGATAGGATAGCATTGATTCATTGTGCAACTAATCACTGCCTCTGAGAAGGCCTAGATCCATAGTTACAGTATCATTCTATACCCCAACAAGGTATAGGATGGCCCTTGCAATATGGGTGAAAACTGTTATCATTGCTAGGCTCATAGTAATGGTTTTTGGTTAGAGATACTCCTCATAAAGTAAAGTATATTATTTTCACATTGTTTTTATTGCATATCTTATGGTAAATTTTACATGGTCTTCACTTCATGTTCATGTATTGATTCAGTTGAGTTGCTTTCAGTCATTCAGTTCAGTTATTTGTCTATTCAGCCATATTACATACTTGTACATATTATGTATTGATGTCATTTGACTTGCATCTTATTAGGATACAGATACATGTGTTCAAGATCATCAACATGATCACTTTGCAATTAAGATAGCTTAGGTGAGCATCTTGCATTCCAGGGGATTTCACATTGATTTTCTAGTGGGTTGACTTGAGATGTCGCGGGTCTTTTTCCGACATCGATCTTGAGTACTAGAGACTTTATAAATAGTTAGAATTTATGAGTCTCTCAGTATGTTCCCTTCTATTTTGAGATTATGGAAACTATTACTTATACTTTATTAAGTATTTTCAGACATTTAATTGAGTTGAGTTTAATTTTTCATTTAATGTTTTCTATATTCTTGATTAAATCTTCCGCTAAGTAGTCAGTCAGGCCAACGGTTTACTTAAGGACCAACAATGGTTCTCGAGTATCGGCCACGTCTAGGGTATAGGCTCGAGGCGTGACAACTAGATCCACCACCAACGTCGCGACAATTTGTTGAATCCATGAACCTCGCAATTACCTATGCCAACACCAATTAGGTTGTTCTTATTATAATTGTTAATTTTATGTTTCTTTGTTGTAGACACCCTCTTCCAGATGGAACATTCTCATTTTATTGTTAGGAGCGCTTTCAACAACTTTAACCTTTGGATTAACAAAGAAAATTCAATAACAATAAAGTAAATTGTCTTGTGTCTCAACATGATGATAAAAGTTAGTGTCATGTATATTACGCCCCGGAAACTAGTAAGTTGAACTAGAGAGTTCTAGAGCCTTTTGTTAGAGGTTTAGAGTGTGGTAGGAGGATTAAAACTCATAAAAATGATTCCGTACTTAGAATGATGGTTTTAGGGTTAGGGCATCAAGGTACGACCCCCCAAGGACCACCCAAGGGGTCTTTGAGGAGGACCTCAAAACAGCGCCCAAAAGCAGTCAAATGGCAGCACCTACGGATGACATCTGGTGGCCGTAGATGGATCCATGCCCCATAGGTTGGGGTCGTGGGTCATGGCCAGTCATGGCCTACTAGTTCTAAGCTGCAGACCTCACCTACAGAGGTGCAGCACGCCCAGTAGATCCACCCACGGTCTGTGGTTGGAGGAGGCGTAGGTGTGGACAGTTTTTCAAGTTTAGTTTTAAGTTAGGGGTTTGGGAAATTAATTAGTAATTAATTACGGGTTAGGGGAGGTCGATTAGTTAGTTATTTAACCACCGATATAAACCCAATAGACCCCTAAACTAATTCATTTAACTCATTCTTCAAAACACCCAAATTCCCTCCAAATAATTCTCTCTCTAGAAGTGAAGAAGAAGAAGAAAAGGAAGAGGCAAGGTTTTCCTCCATTGTTTCAAGCTTGATCATGGATTTGTATTGAAGTATGTTAGCATATTCATCTATGGGTTCTTCCACCCATAGAGCTCCCCTAGGTTTTCCCTCAATTGTGAAGTCAAAAACCCAATTCTAGCTAGGGTTTTCTTCTACATTGTGGGTAGCGTTTACGTATTATTCCATTATAGTAAATAATAGCTAATTATGATTGTATTAGCATTGAATTATGATATTATTTTCAATTCATGTGATTTCTAAGGTTAACCCTAGTCTATTTGGTGAATTTGGTATTTTGTGAGTTTATGCCATAAAAGGTGAAATTGAAGAAATTGAATTTGATCTTCCTAAATCAATGTCATGTGTAGTAATTGTTCAAGGTTAGGATCATATACATATGAATCGAATTAGACTATAGTTCAAATGATGGATCTTGACTAGTAAAGCTAAAGTTGAACCTTTACGATGATTTTCATCTAGAATCACCTAGTAATGAAGAATGTGATTGAAACACCTTCAAATCTAGGTATGGATGAAGGTAGTAAAAAATAAATCTTTAGTGTAGGGCTTGTAGTTGTGAATGTTGATTACTAAGGCTTAGAGTGAAGCTAATATGATGAACTATAGATGTTAAGGCTTTGAGAGTAAACTCTACATGTGAATACAAGGCCAATGAATAGAAGTGTAATGAAAGACCCTTACCTACCTACTTCACCTTACAGGTAATAGATGGTAGCAATTGATAGAATCACTTGAGTCATGATGCTATCCTTGTCTAATGTAGAATTCTAGACATGATATTAGGCATGAGTATGAATTTGACATGAAAGGGGTTCTCAGTTAGTAATGGCTCTAGGGTTTTGTGGGAAAATCCAATATGATGAATTATGTATGTTAAAGCTCCAAGGGTGAAGATTATATGATAATGGTAGAGTATTAGATAGAATGGTTATGATAAGACCTTACCACCTAATTTACCTCATGAAGGTTTGGATGCATAGAGTGATAGAATCACATGTGTTAGGGGGACATCCATGTCTAGTGCTTGAACCTTAGGTGGGATGATGGAAAGTAAGAATTGAACCTCAAGGAGGTGAAGTATGAGATTTGGCTTGTAGTAATTGAACTACTTGAATTATGAATATATCCATGTCCAATGTAGTCATTCTAGATATGTTGATCTAATGTGAGTTTTGACCTTAGAAAGGGGTAAGACATGATAGTGTGCAAGTTGTATGAAGTTTAGTACATTATTTAGAGACGCTTTGAGAGTAAAGTGAATATGCTCATAACCTAGTTGTGGTGTTGTTGAGACTTAATGATTACTCAATGGGACTTAATGCCTAGAACCGAGTAGATATTGATATGAGATGGAAGCCCTCACGATAGTAGAAGCGGGATTTCTAGTAGAAATCTCTTGAGATGGCAGCTCTCACTTTAGTAGAGGTCGGGTTCCTAGGAGGAATCCCAAGGGACGGAAACCCTCACGATAGTAGAGGAAGAGTTTCTAGAAGCAATCCCCTTATCCCATAAACTACGTTCCCTCGAAGGTTACTTAACTTTTGTATTAATCCAAGATACGAGTTTGGTTCTACCTTAGGCAAGTAGGACAACTCTTTTTCGGTCTGGGGTAGAAACCGGATTCAATGATTTATCTCTCATGGTCTATGTCGGTTAAGACTTATGTCCCAAATAGTGTAGTAGTATAGACAACAATATGACTTGCGAACTATGCCTACATAAGAAGCCTTACATAGTATGGGTAAAAGTATGGGATATTATCTATTCATTGCACAAGTATGCTTTGAAGGTATCTATGGTGAGGTCCTTTTATGTTATAGTGGCCTATGAGGTCGATATGCTATTGTTTTATGCTTATGATGTATTATTAGATAGGACTGTGCTATAGTAATCTTCCTTGACCTGATATGACTGACTATAGGTGATAGTTCCCTTGTATATATGAAGTAAGCTAATAATGAGACCTAAGTGGGGTAAATATGACTAGAATGACTTCAAGGTTATGCTTAGTGTGAAGGGTAGTATGGGATATTTTTCATGGATTACACAAGTGTGCTTTGAGGTTACATGAGAATAGTCTATTATTGTATTAATGACTAAGAGTCAAATAATGCTTATATGGTGCTTCTGTTAAAGACTTTGCTTATTATTGTGATACTGTCTCTTTTGCTTAAAGTTTATGTTTCATGAAGTATTTCATATGATTTTGGATTATGTCTTATATTGACTAACCCTTGTCCTATGTTCTTATGATTAGGCCAGCTAACACATTTAGTACATTTTGTACTAACGGATACTTTGCCTACATTCTAATCAAATGTATGGTTTGGAGACTTGAGTGCTATTTTGGAGATGGGTTTCTAAGGAGCTAAGGAGTTGAAGATCTTGGTGAGTCCTCATAGCTTCGAGGACAAAACCCACCGTTTGCTTTATGTATTTTATTTTCTCGTTGAGATTATTGGATGGGCTGTGTCCCAAGAGTTTTATTCAAAAACTTGTATTATATGGTTTGAGACAAAGAATAGAAAGTCTTCCGCTTGCTTTTATGAAAATGACTTCGATTATAAAAGTTTTAAATTTTTCCATACTTTTCTAATATTTTATGTTCATGATATGCTAAGAGATTGTATAAGGCTTTTCGGACTCTTGTACGCCGTGTTACGCCTAAGAGGTACTTGTGGGTCATGACAAACTTGGTATTAGAGCACAAGGTTTAGAATGGTTCTAGAATTTTCCCAAACCACATAAAGTAGAGTCTTGTTTATAAATGTGAAGCGCGCCACATTTATGAATAGGGGTCTATTGTATGCTTAGGAAATCTCACTAATTCATTCTCTAAGTCGTTCCATAGAGTTTAACTCTATAAGGTCTCTCTCCTATTCCTTACCCAATGGTCTGTAGGATATGACCACTCAAAGGTCTTATGCTACAAGGAACGAGGGACAAAAGGTTGGTCGTGATGCCAAATATGGCTATATGACTTGATAGATTTGAGATGATGGACTTTGATGTTGTCTTCGGTATGAATGTTGCTTCATTGTTTCCTTTACAGTATGAAAGATGTGTAGAAGAATTTTTATAGGCTTACTCCCAAGGGGGAGATAGTGTGCGTACCTAGCAAGGTTATTGTGTGGTTATATTTAGTTGATGGTAGAACCCGACTTAGTCGTGATGAGTTTTGAGGTATACTGGTAGATTGGTTGAATAGGGTGTTTAAGTAATGCCTAGATGGGTCGAGTGAATAGACTCCTCTAACAAGGGTAGAAGTGTTATTCACCATGGCTTAGAATCATCTTGTCTGATGGATGTGAAAGCTTGGGGATGATTTGCTCCGACCTTAAAATTGAAAGAGGTGATGATTAAAAGAGTTTGTATAGGCTTGCTCCTAAGGGGGAGAAAATGTGCTTAGATAGCAAGGTCGTTGAGTGTCCTTGTTGTTCATGAGTTAGGTTTGATTGAAATTTTCACCATGAAAGGTGTAATGAGTATGAGATATTTAGTCCCGGCTTGGTAGGCTCATATGATATCATGAATGGTGTTAGTAGGGTTTCTTGTGAGCTAGAGTTTCTTAATGAGAACCTCTCAGATTTAGAAGTACCGGTAGAGGTCATAGACCGGCAAGTTAAGAAATAGAAGAACGAGGAAGTTGTTCCATAAAGTAATAATGAGTTTTCCTTAGAAAGGAATTTGGTTAAGAGTGCTACTCGGGAGGGCAAGGGACTATGATATGTCCCGATGTCCTCATCCTTTTTTTCCTTCTATTCCTATTCTAGCTTGAGATAATAGGTTCCTCTTGTTTGCTTTTATGTGAAGTCATGTGTGATTGTGTGCTGCCATGATTTCCTTATATGCATGTTCATGAAAATGCTTAGGTCTTGTTAGAAATGACTTATATGCATTGTTTTGCTTCATGTTGTAGTGTATTTGAGTAGAGTTGCATATAGACTTCATGAGATGAATATATTAGCATGCCTTAGTTTTGGAGTTGAAAGACTACTCTTTGAATAAATGCTTTTTGAGAGTAAATTGCATTTGGGCCCCATGTGTGTTGAGCATGTTTTAGCTAGGAGATGTTAGTTCCTCCTTGAAAATGAGTCGATATTGAATTTCATGCATTTTGGGTTGCTAAAAGTAGTTCCTATTCCATTGTGTTGCATTGAATGTGTTTAGCTTGGAATTGAAGTTTTCTTGCTTGGTTGTGTTCATTTTAAATATGTTGCATGCATGATGGGCTGCCTCTCTAGAGTTGTGACTTTAGGAAGTATTTAGAATCGTCATTTGCGGACGAATGATCCCAAGGGGGAGATATTATTCCTCCCCTGAAACTAGTAAGTTGAACGAGAGAGTTCTAGAGCTTTTCGTAAGAGTTTTAGAGTGTGGTAGGAGGATTAAAACTCATAAAAATAATTCCCGTACTTAGAATGATGGTTTTAGGGTTAGGGCATCAAGGTACAACCCCCCAAGGACCACCCAAGGAGTCCTTGAAGAGGACCTTGAAACAGCCCCCAAAAGCTGTCAAATGGCAGCACCTACGGATGCCATCTACTGGCCGTAGAAGGACCCACTCCCTGTAGGTTGGAGTTGTGGGTCAAGTCCTGTCATGGCCTGAAAGTTCTAAGCTGCAGACCTCACTTACGGAGGTGGAGCACGTCAAGTAGATCCATCCACGGTCCGTGGGTGGAGGAGGCGTAGGTGAGGACAGTTTTTCAAGTTTAGTTTTAAGTTAGGAGTTTGGGAAATTAATTAGTAAATAATTAGTGGTTAAGGGAGGTCGGTTAGTTAGTTATTTAACCACCGATATATACCTAATAGACCCCTAAACTAATTCATTTAACTCATTCTTCAAAACACCCAAATTCCCTCCAAATAATTCTCTCTCTAGAAGTGAAGAAGAAGAAGAAGAAGAGAAGGAAGAGGGTAGGTTTTCATCCATTGTTTCAAGATTGATCATGGATTTGTATTGAGGTATGTTAGCTTATTCATCTATGGGTTCTTCCACCCATAGAGCTCCCCTAGGTTTTCCCCCAATTGTGAAGTAAAAAACCCAATTCTAGCTAGGGTTTTCTTCTACATTGTGGGTAGGGTTTAGGTATAATTCCATTCAAGTGGATAATACCTAATTATGATTTTATTAGCATTGAATTATGATAATATTATGAATTCATGTGATTTCTAGGGTTAACCCTAGTCTATTTGCTGAATTTGGTATTTTGTGAGTTTATGCCATAAAAGGTGAAATTGAAGAAATTGAATTTGATCTTCCTAAATCAATGGCATGTGTAGTCATTGTTCAACGTTAGGATCAAATATATATGAATGGAATTAGACAATAGTTCAAATGATGGATCTTGACTAGTAAAGCTAAAATTGAACCTTTTTGATGATTTTCATCTAGAATCACCTAGTAATGAAGAATGTTATTGAAACACCTTGAAATCTAGGTATGGATGAAGGTAGTAAAAAGTAAAGCTTGAGTGTAGGGCTTGTAGTTTTGAATATTGATTACTAACGCTTAGAGTGAAGCTAATATGATGAAATATGAATGTTAAGGCTTTGAGAGTAAACTCTACATGTGAATACAAGGCCAGTGAATAGAAGTGTGATGAAAGACCGTTACCTACCTAATTCACCTTATAAATAATAGATGGTAGGAATTGATAGAATCACTTGAGTCATAATGATATCTTTGTCTAATGTAGAATTCTAGATATGATATTAGGCATGAGTATGAACTTGACAGGAAAGGGGTTCTCACTTAGTAATGGCTCTAGGGTTTTGTGGGTAAATCCAATATGATGAAGAATATATGTTAAGGCTCCAAGGGTGAATCTTATGAGATAATGGTAGACTATTAGATAGAATGGTTATGATAAGACATTACCACCTAATTTATCTCATGAAGGTTTGGATGCATAGAGTGATAGAATCACATGTGTTAGGGGGGACATCCATGTCTAGTGCTTGAACCCTAGGTGGGATGATGGAAAGTAAGAATTGAACCTCAAGGAGGTGAAGTATGAGATTTTGCTTGTAGTAATTGAACTACATGAATTATGAATATATCCATGTCTAATGTAGTCATTCTAGATATGTTGATCTTATGTAAGTTTTGACCTTAGGAAGGGGAAAGACATGATAGTGTGCATATTGTATGAAGTTTAGTACATGCTTTAGAGACGCTTTGAGAGTAAAGTAAATGTGCTCATAACCTAGTTGTGGTGTTATTGAAAGGTTAATTCCATATACACACTTGGGCATGAATATTATGAAAAAATGTGAAAGGTTTGTCACATATAGTGATTCTAAGGGTTGAAGACTAGTCTCCCCTAATGAATCTAGGAGTTTCAGTATGAGTTATGTGGATTGAGTGTGAAAACACTCTTCCACAAATATGAACTTAAGTCAAGTCTTAATGCTAAATCAGTGGGACTTAATGACTAGCACCGAGTGTATATTGATATGAGATGGAAGGTCTCACGATAGTAGAGGCCGGGTTTCTAGTAGAAATCTCTTTAGATGGAAGCTCTGATGTTAGTAGAGGTCGGGTTCCTAGGAGAAATCTCATGGGATGGAAACCCTCGCAATAGTAGAGCCCGGGTTTCTAGAAGCAATCCCCTTATTCCATAAACGACATGCCCTAGTAGGTTACTTAGATTTTGGATTCACCAAGCTAAGAGTTTCGTTCTACCTTAGGCAAGTAGGACAACCCCTTTTAGGTATAGGGTTGACACCGGATTCCATGATTTCGTTCTCGTGCTCTGTGTCGGTTAAGGCTTATGTCCCAAATAGTGTAGTAGTATAGACAACAATATGACTTGCGAACTATGCCTACATAAGAAGCCTTACATAGTATGGGTAAAAGTATGGGATATTATCTATTCATTGCACAAGTATGCTTTGAAGGTATCTATGGTGAGGTCCTTTTATGTTATAGTGGCCTATGAGGTCGATATGCTATTGTTTTATGCTTATGATGTATTATTAGATAGGACTGTGCTATAGTAATCTTCCTTGACCTGATATGACTGACTATAGGTGATAGTTCCCTTGTATATATGAAGTAAGTTAATAATGAGACCTAAGTGGGGTAAATATGACTAGGATGACTTCAAGGTTATGCTTAGTCTGAAGGGTAGTATGGGATGTTTTTCATGGATTGCATAAGTGTGCTTTGAGGTTACATGAGAATAGTCTATTATTGTATAGATGACTAAGAGTCAAATAATGCTTATATGGTGCTTATGTTGAAGACTTTGCTTATTATTGTGATATTGTCTCTTATGCTTAAAGTTTATGTTTCATGAAGTATTTCATATGATTTTGGATTATGTCTTATATTGACTAACCCTTGTCGTATGTTCTTATGATTATGCTAGCTAACATATTTAGTACATTTTGTACTAACAGATACTTTGCCTACATTCTAATCAAATGTAGGGTTTGGAGACATGTGTGCTATTTTTGAGATGGGTTTCTAAGGAGCTAAGGAGTTGAAGATCTTGGTGAGTCCTCATAGCTTCGAGGACAAAACCCACTGTTTCCTTTATGTATTTTATTTTCTTGTTTAGACTATTGTATGGGCTGTTTCCCAAGAGTTTTATTCAAAAACTTGTATTAGATGGTTTGAGACAAAGTATAGAAAGTCTTCCGCTTGCCTTTAAGAAAATGACTTCAATTATAAAGAGTTTTGAAGTTTTCCGCACTTTTCTATTATCTTATGTTCATGATATGCTAAGGATTGTATGAGGCTTTTTGGAGTCTTGTACGCCGTGTTACGCATAGGAGGTACTTGTGGGTCATGACAAACTTGGTATTAGAGCACAAGGTTTAGAATGGTTCTAGATTTCTCTAAAACAACATCAAGTAGAGTCTTGTTCATAAATGTGAAGCGCGCCACATTTATGAATAGGAGGCTATTGTATGCTTAGGAAATGTCACTTTTTCATTCTCTAAGTCGTTCCATAGAGTTTAACTCTACAAGGTCTATCTCCTATTCCTTACCCAATGGTCTTTAGGATATGACTACTTGAAGGGCTTATGCTACAAGGAACGAGGGACAAAAGGTTGGTTGTTATGCCAATTATGGCTATATGACTTGATAGATTTGAGATGATGGACTTTGATGTTGTCTTTGGTATGAATGATGATTCATTATTGCCTTTATGTTATGAAAGATGTTTAGAAGAATTTTTATAGGATTACTCCCAAGGGAGAGATAGTGTGCGTACCTAGCAAGGTTATTGTGTGGTTATGTTTAGTTGATGGTAGAAACTTACATAGTCATTATGAGTTGTGAGGTATAATGATAGATTGGTTGAATAGGGTGTTTAAATAATGCCTAGATGGGTTGAGTGAATAGATTCCTCTTAGAAGGGTAGAACTGTAATTCACCATGGCTTAGAATCATCTTGTGTGATGGATGTGAAAGCTTGGGGATGATTTTCTTTGACCTTTGAAAGAGGTGTTGATTAAAAGACTTTGTATAGGCTTGCTCCCAAGGGGGAGATAATGAGCTTAGATAGCAAGGTCGTTGAGTGTCCTTTATGTTCATGAGTTAGGTTTGAGTGAAATTTTAACCTTGAAAGGTGTAATGAGTATGAGATGTTTACTCCCGGCTTGGTAGGCTCATATGATATCATGAATGGTGTTAGTAGGGTTTCTTGTAAGCTAGAGTTTCTTAAAGAGAACCTCTCGCATTTCAAAGTACCGGTAGAGGTCGTAGACCGGCAAGTTAAGAAATAGAAAAACAAGGAAGTTGTTCCATAAAGTAATAATGAGTGTTCTTTAGTAAGGAATTTGGTTAAGAGTTCTACTAGGGAGGCCAAGGGCCTATGAGATGTCCCGATGTCCTCATCATTTTTTTCCTTCTATTCCTATTCTAGCTTGAGATGATAGGTTCCTCTTGATTTGCTTTTATGTGAAGTCATGTGTAATTGTTTGCTGCCATGATCTCCTTATATGCATGTTCATGAAAATGCTTAGGTCTTGTTAGAAATGACTTATATGCATTGTTTTTCCTCATGTTGAAGTGTACTTGAGTAGAGTTGCGTATAGACTTCATGAGATGAATATATGAGCATGCCTTAGTTTTAGAGTTGAAAGACTCCTCCTTGAATAAATGCCTTTTGAGAGTAAATTGCATTTGGACTCCATGTGTGATGGGCATGTTTTATCTAGGAGATGTTAATTACTCCTTGAGAATGACTAGATATAGAATTTCATGCATTTTGGGTTGCTAGAAGTAGTTCCTACTCCATTGTGTTGCA
Organism: Solanum tuberosum; assembly: GCF_000226075.1. Lineage (NCBI taxonomy): Eukaryota > Viridiplantae > Streptophyta > Magnoliopsida > Solanales > Solanaceae > Solanum > Solanum tuberosum. The sequence goes on along the minus strand of NW_006238950.1, from coordinate 352,783 downwards.
TTGATTGTGTTTAGCTTGGAATTGAAGTTTTCTCGCTTGGTTGTGTGCATTTTAAATATGTTGCATGCATGATGGGCTGCTTCTCTAGAGTTTTGACTTGAGGAAGTGTTTAGAATCCTCATTTGAGGACGAATGATCCCAAGGGGGAGATATTATTACGCCCCCGAAACTAGTATGTTGAACTAGAGAGTTCTAGAGACTTTCGTAAGAGTTTTAGAGTGTGGTAGGAGGATTAAAACTCATAAAAATAATTCCCGTACTTAGAATGATGGTTTTAGTGTTTGGGCGTCAAGGTACAACCCCCAAGGACCACCCAAGGGGTCCTTGAGGAGAACCTCAAAACAGCCCCCAAAAGCTGTCAAATGGCAGCACCTACGGATGCCATCTATTGGCCGTAGATGGACCCATTCCCCATAGGTTGGGGTCGTGGGTCAAGTCCTGTCATGGCCTGCAAGTTCTAAGCTTCAGACCTCACTTACGGAGGTGGAGCATGTCCAGTAGATCCATCCACGGTCCATGGGTGGAGGAGGCGTAGGTGTGGACAGTTTTTCAAGTTTAGTTTTAAGTTAGGAGTTTGGGAAATTAATTAGTAATTAATTAGGGGTTAAGAGAGGTCGGTTAGTTAGTTATTTAACCACCGATATATACCTAATAGACCACTAAACTAATTCATTTAACTTATTCTTCAAAAAACCCAAATTCCCTACAAATAATTCTCTCTCTAGAAGTGAAGAAGAAGAAGAAGAGAAGGAAGAGGGTAGGTTTTCCTCCATTGTTTCAAGCTTGATCAAGGAATCGTATTGAGGTATGTTAGCTTATTCATCTATGGGTTCTTCCACCCATAGAGCTCCCCCTAGGTTTTCCCCCAATTGTGAAGTCAAAAACCCAATTCTAGCTAGGGTTTTCTTCTACATTGTGGGTAGGGGTTAGGTATGATTCCATTCAAGTGGATAATACCTAATTGTGATTGTATTAGCATTGAATTATGATATTATTATGAATTCAAGTGATTTCTATGGTTAACCCTAGTCTATTTGGTAAATTTGGTATTTTGTGAGTTTATGCCATAAAAGGTGAAATTGAATTTGATCTTCCTAAATCAATGGCATGTGTAGTCATTGTTCAACGTTAGGATCAAATATATATGAATGGAATTAGACAATAGTTGAAATGATGGATCTTGACTAGTAAAGCTAAAGTTGAACCTTTATGATGATTTTCATCTAGAATCACCTAGTAATGAAGAATGTGATTGAAACACCTTGAAATCTAGGTATGGATGAAGGTAGTAAAAAGTAAAGTTTGAATGTTGGGCTTGTAGTTTTGAATGTTTATTTCTAAGGCTTAGAGTGAAACTAATATGATGAACTATAGATGTTAAGGCTTTGATAGTAAACTCTACATGTGAATACAAGGCCAATGAATAGAAGTGTGATGAAAGACCCTTACCTACCTAATTCACCTTATAAATAATAGATGGTAGGAATTGATAAACCCTCATGATAGTAGAGGCCGGGTTTCTAGAAGCAATCCCCTTATCGCAAAAACTACGTGCCCTGGTAGGTTACTTAGATTTTGGATTCACCAAGCTAAGAATTTGGTTCTACCTTAGGCAAGTAGGACAACCCCTTTTCGGTATGGGGTTGACATCGGATTCCATGATTTACCTCTCGTGGTCTATGTCGGTTAAGGCTTATGTCCCAAATAGTGTAGTAGTATAGACAAGAATATGACTTGCGAATTATGGGTACTTAAGAAGCCTTACTTAGTATGGGTAAGAGTATGGGATCTTACCTATGCATTGCACAAGTATGCTTTGAAGGTCTCTATGGTGTGTTCCTTTTATGTTATAGTGACCTATGAGGTAGATATGCTATTGTTTTATGCTTATGATGTATGATTAGATTGGAATGTGCTATAATTGTCTTCCCTTACTTGATATGACTGACTATAGGTGATAGTTCCCTTGTCTATATGAAGTAAGCTACTAATGAGACCTAAGTGGGGTAAATATGACTAGGATGACTTCAAGGTTATGCTTAGTGTGAAGGGTAGTATGGGATGCATTTCATGCATTGCGCAAGTGTGCTTTGAGGTTACATAAGAATAGTCTATTATTGTATAGATGACTAAGAGTCAAATAATGTTTATATGGTGCTTATGTTGAAAACTTTGCTTATTATTGTGATATTTTCTTTTATGCTTAAAGTTTATATTTCATGAAGTATTTCATATGATTTTGGATTATGTCTTATATTGAATAACCCGTGTCTTATGTTCTTATGATTATGCTAGCTAACATATTTAGTACATTTTGTACTAACGCATACTTTGCCTACATTCTAATCAAATGTAGGGTTTGGAGACTTGAGTGCTATTTTGGAGATGGGTTTCTAAGGAGATAAGGAGTTGAAGATCTAGGTGAGTCCTCATAGCTTCGAGGATAAAACACACCGTTTCCTTTGTCTTTTATTTTCTTGTTGAGACTATTGTATGGGCTGTGTCCCAAGAGTTTTATTCAAAAATAATTATTAGATGGTTTGAGACAAAGTATTGAAAGACTTCCGCTTGCTTTTAAGAAAATGACTTCAATTATAAAGAGTTTTAAATTTTTCCGCCCTTTTCTGTTATCTTATGTTCATGATATGCTAAGGGATTGTATGAGGCTTTACGGAGTCTTGTACGCCGTGTTACGCTTAGGGGGTACTCTTGGTCATGATAATGTAGTTATGAGGTCATCATGAAAATCACTTCTTGTAACAATTAGTTTGGTTGATTTATATTAGGACCCTTTTCCCTTTATTTAAGTGAAACTTGGTGTAGGCTTTAAATTTTTATTATGACTTGCAAGGATGCGTAATACGTAAATCGAGGTAATTAGGTGTGTATTAGAGTAGAAAATAGAAAACTAGAAAGTTAAATCTTAAGAATTGATCAAAGTCAACATTTGGGGTAAACGAGTTCAAAACTGAGGTTTGAAAGTCCTTATAAATCTGTAGGTTGATTTATGAATTCAGTTGATAGTTTGAAAAAGTCCCAATGAAATCAGGAGAGATTCAAAAACTTTAGTTGAAAACTAGTAAAATTTAAGATTAAGGGTGTGTTTGGTATGAAGGAAAAAAATGTTTTCCCAATTTTCTCATGCTTGGTTGGGTTAAATGTTTTGGAAAATATTTTCCAAATCAACTCATTTTCCTCAAATTTAAGGAAAATGAATTCCCTTCAAAACTTAAGGTAAACATTTTCCAAAACTCTCTTCCAACTTCAAATTAAAAAAAAAATTTGTTGAAAAAATCAATTTATTTTGTCCCTACCCTCAAATCAGCCCCCCAACCCCACCCCAAAATAAATTTAGTGCTTGTTTTAAAAAAAATGTTTTTAACTTCAATTTTTTTACCCCAGCTACCTACCACCACCACCCCCCCCCAAAAAAATAGATTATTCAAAGTAGTTTTTAAAAGATATTTCTAATTTCAATTTTTTA
>NW_006238950.1:338406-349288 GCF_000226075.1 Solanum tuberosum | reverse complement strand
CCCCCCACCCACCCAATCCCCCACCCCAAAAAAAATTAAGTTTGTTTTTAAAAAATATTTTCAATTTCAAAAATTATTTTCTACTCTAGTAAAAATAAAAGATATTTCTCAGAAATATTTTTAATTCATAAATCAAACACTAAAAATCTTTTCCGGAAAATATTTTCTACTCATCAACCAAACATGAGAAAACAAGTAAAAAATCTACTTGTTTTCCAGGAAAACATTTTCTTGGAAAACATTTTCCTTCATACCAAACACACCCTATGAGATAATCACAATCAAATATGTGCCTAGATACCTCAGCTTCGTATTTGAGCACCCCAACAAGTTCGTAGGGCATTTTGGTGAAATTTGCTTATTTGATTTTTATCTTGATAGGTTTGTGCAGTTAACCAGATAATGGTAGGCACCTGGTTTTTATGAACTTTGAGGTTGCAAGCTTTGGTGTCGCAATCGAGAAAACGTGATGGGGTTGTGTTTGCATCAGGGTTGTTGTTGGATTGTGTAGAGGAGAATGCTAGGCAGAGCATTCTGATTATGAGGGGTGAGGTCTGCGTTTGGAAAGGGAATAGAACAGGGGATTTGTGGGGTCTGCGATAATGTAAAAAATCAACAAACTCTCTACCTTCGTAAGGTAGGGGTAAGTCTGTCTACACACCATACACACCATTTTAGCCAGACTCCACTTGTTGAATTTATTACACTGAATTTGTTATCGTTGTTATTGTTACAAGAAAAGTCCCGAGGAAAGAATCTATCTAACTGACAATCCTATTTATAATTAACTATGTAATGTGCTTGTGCTTTGCATAGTCATAAATAATTGAATTAAACTAAGGAATAATCCTTTACTAATATCTGAATATTAAAAATATCAAAGACATAGGCACTTCAAAAAACTAATATTAAGAGTATTCTAATATGAACTAGAATACTCTACTTTTTCACAGTAACTTTATCTCGTTACATACCTTTCTTGTAGATTTATCATTCAAACCGTAGACGTGTGACATTATATAAAGACATAAGATGATACAATTTATCCAAACATTATATTCATTAAAATAAAACATTACCATAAAATACATTACAATACATTATGAAACAATACATAACAATCATCCAAATAGACATTGTAATACATCAAAAATAGAACCGTTAAGAACATGTTTCCAGAAAACCCAAATCTTACTGATAGAACAAACTTAAAGTGATTTCTTTCAAGAAATTCATCAAAACACCTAGGGCACAAATAGTTTTAACTAACAAAACTAAATTATTGTCTGGAAACATGTAAAACCAATGTTGGGATATTCAAATTCTACCACTATCATCTCTGCGGCCTCTCCCTCATTCATTGCTGCCATCGTTTGCACCATTACTAAGTCTGTCGTTGTCGCCAACTAGACCTCCCACAATTTGTTGAACCTTGTGATGCCAACACCAATTTATGTTGTTTAGGAAATATTCTCACTTGTTATTTTTTCTTTGGTGTGAATAATATTCTTATTTGGTCCTTTGTTCCAGGCTCTCCCTCCAAGATTGAAAATTCTATTTTATTTTCGGGAAGGAATATTCTAAAATTCCAACATCCTTTCATATAAAATTATTAATATTGTAAGAATACATAAAATATATATATATAATTTCCAATAAAAAAATATAGTGCAACTACAAAATTAGTCGTCAAATAGCTTATATTCGGGATGTTGAGGTTGAGTCTCCATCTATTGAGTCTATTCCTGTGGTGTCAGAATTTAGAGAAGTGTTTCCTACGGATTTGCCTGGTATGCCTCCGGATAGAGATATAGATTTCTGCATTGATTTGGAACCTGGTACCTGCCCCATTTCTATCCATCAATATCGCATGGCTCCGGCATAATTAAGAGATAATAAGGCTCAAATCCAAGAACTTCTTGATAAAGGATTTATTTGTCCTAGTTCTTCCCCATGGGGTGCTTCAGTTTTGTTTGTTAAGAAAAATGATGGTAGTATGAGGATGTGCATAGATTACCGACAATTGAATAAGGTCACCATTCGAAACAAGTACCCATTTCCTCTAATAGATGATATGTTTGACCAATTGGAAGGTGCATTAGTTTTCTCTAAGATTGATCTAAGGTCTGTTTACCATCAATTAAAGATTAGGCCTGAGAATGTGCCTAAGATGGCGTTTAGAACTCGCTATGGGCACTACGAGTTTCTAGTTATGTTGTTTGGGTTGACTAATGCGTCTGCAACTTTTTTGAGTTTAATGAACGGTGTGTTCAAGCCATTTCATTATTCATTTGTCATAGTATTTATTGATGATATTTTGGTCTATTCGAAAAGTGAGGAAGATTATGTCGTCCATCTTCGTATTGTTCTCGGTGTTCTTGGGAAACAAAGGTTGTATGTGAAATTTTCTAAGTGTAAATTTTCGCTAACTTCGGTTGCATTTTTGGGGCATGTAGTTTTGAAAGAATGGGTAATGGTAGATCCCCAAAAGATTGAGGCGATTAAGAATTGGGTTCAGCCTAGCTCTGTGATGGAAGTTAGAAGTTTTGTGGGGCTTGCTAGCTATTATCATCGATTTGTGAAGAACTTTGCTTCTATTGCCACTCACTTGAAAAATTTGACCAAAAACGAGATACCATTTAAATGTACAAAAAAATGTCAGGAGATCTTCCAAAAGCTCAAGACTCTTTTGACCAACACACCTATTGTAGAATTACCGGTTGAAGGTAAAGATTCTATTGTTTATTGTGATGTTTGACATTCTGGTTTGGACGATTGATGAGTCCACAAATTGGACTCATTTACGTCTTTATTTTAATAGAAATAGTGTCCTCAAATGCTTATTTATTCTAAATGTCTAATGAAAATACTTAAGTTTCAGGTATTTGAAGTTTTAGTGGAAGCATGGACACTTAGGCGCAAAAAGGAACAAAAGGGCTGAAAAGAATGGAGAAGCTGAAGCCTAAGCATCGCCAAGCACGCTTAGCGATTCGCTGAAGAGATGCACCCTTTGTTCCAGTACGCGAAGCCCTGAAGGAGCAGGATCAAAAAGGCAATGAAAGGAGCAGTCGGCGTTTCGCCGAATAGTTTCGCGAAGCAGTACTATATCGCCCAATGACACAGAGCACGACAATGATGAAGGCTAGTGCAAGAAGGTGATGAACTACACGAAATAGAGAATCGCCGAGTTAATCAGCGATTCCGACTAGCCTCGCTGAGGGATCCATCATCACTATTTTCGAAAGTCTATAAATACTAAAATCTTTAGTAATTTTAGAGGGGAGTTGAACCATTATTTGAATTTTCACAATAGAATATTACTTTTTGCTCTAAGCTTGAAAGGGTTTAGGAGACTTGAAGGAAAATAGGGTTTTCATCTTCAAGATTTGGAGTTGGGTTTCTTGGATTCTTCATTCTTGGCCTGTAACAAGATTTAAATATTCATACCTATTTGAATGCAAGCTCATTTAGGTATAAATTTCTATCTCTTGTTCATGTCTAGCTAAAACCCCGATTCTTGGGGTGTGATTTAGCAAATAGGTGTTGTTATTATTGTTGGGTCATGTTTGCTGATAGGTTAGATGTATTTTAATGGTGATTTTACCTAGTGATTGTGGTTTAATTTAATGGGTTTGTAGTTGCAAATGCAAAACCACCCATGTATTTTTGGCTTGCTCGAGAGAGAGGTCGCGAAACCAAGACCGCTAGACCGATGGCCTAAGGAGTGGGTCGACATGATGCTCAGCCCGAGAGGGTGAGCGCTAGTCCCATATCCTAACACTCAGCTCGAGAGAGTGAGTGGGTTAAGGCATAGGCTAGCCGTCATGCGGCAAATGGGGGTCCGAGAGGAACCCATTTGAAACGGGGTAAGTTGCCCGAGAGGGAACTTATTTCCATCTAAAGCTTAGCCTAGTCACTATTAGCTTGCAAATTTCCTATCGAAAACATGTACTCAATGATTGATATCAATTTATACTGCGATCACACCCCAAGGACTTCTCCCCATACTTGCTCTCCCCTTAAATTTTGTTTTTTTTATTACACTTGTGACAAACCTCCATTTGATATTTGACACTTTTGTGTCACCCCCTTTAATTTACTATGGTTTTACTCATTAATATATTTAGCTATGACTAATTAGAACTAAATTTCATTTTTCTATTAATTCTCAAAACCACTCCATTGGGACACGACCCCAACCCTTGGTTGGGTTACTATAATATCAATGATCATAGACACGTGTACCGTAGGTTAGTGTCGTTGGTCACGATAAGCATCAAAATGGCGCCGCTGCCGGGGAGTGGTGTTATTTGAGAGTTTTTAGTTTAATAGAGTTTCTGTTCTTATTAGTGGTAGTTTACTAATTTTATTTTTAGTTTTGTTCTATTGATTTTGTAAACATTTCAGAAAGCATGAGTGTTAACGGTAGTAACGGGAGCTAGGTGGGCCATCAGGATGACATCGGCAACCTCAACGATGTCCAAGAGCTCAACATCAATGATCCACATCTCATGGAAGGTGTTGGAGCGATCCGTCTACCTCCAGCAGAGGGAAATGAGGTGTTCCACATAACAAGCACCATGTTGCAACTTTTACAACTAAAGGGACTCTTCAGTGGATTAGCTCATGAGGACCCACGTGAGTATCTTCGAAACTTTGTAGATCTGTGTGGACCTTTCTCGTTCAAGAACATCTCTTAGGAATCAGTTCGATTAAGACTATTCCCTTTCTCATTGATGGGGGAGGCGTTAAAGTGGCTAGCTCAGTTGCCACGTAACTCGATCACTTAGTGGGAGGAGTTGGTCACGGCATTTAATGTGCGATTTTTCCCTCCCTTGAAAATGATGACTATTCGAGAGAGCATCCAAAGCTTTAAGCGTCTGAATGGAGAGCCTCTACACGAAACTTGGCTCCAGTTTAAAAAACTGGTGCTACAATGCCCAACCCATGGTCTACCTGATACTATGCTCCTTCAATACTTCTACCGGAGTCTAGACTCGGTAAATAAAGGTGTAGCTGACCAACTCTCTCCTTGGAGTCTTAATGCAACAATCATATGCAGTAGCAGCTCAACTTCTCGATGGCATGACAACCATCAACAGGGCGTGGTACACCCGCGAAGACCAGGTCTCACCGCTCATATTTCAGCTATCTAAGGAGTAGGTTGAAAAAGACAATGAGAGAGACCAAAATATGGCAAAGATCATGATGCAACTTGACATTTTATCAAAAAATGTCATGGGGGCTGGTGCCTGTGGTGTCGATGATGTGGGAGTCGGGGGTGCGAATCCTGAGGAAATGAAATTCGAAGCCATGTATGACGAGAAAGTAAATTTTCTAGCTATCCAAGGCAGGGGCTATCGTTAAAACTACCCAAGTCAAGGTGGTAACCAATGATGGGTTAGAGACGACGGCTGGAAAGATCGAGATCGTGAATGGAGGGACTTTTAGTTTTGTTTAGATTGATTGTGTAAACATTTCAGAAAGTATGAGTGTTAACGGTAGTAACGAGAGCCCGGTGGGCCATCAGGACGACATCGGCAACCTCAACGATGTTCAAGAGCCCAACATCAATGATCCACATCTCATGGGAGGTGTTGGGGCCATCCCTCTACCTCCAGCAGAGGGAAATGCGGTGTTCCACATAACGAGCACCATGTTGCAACTCTTACAACTAAAGGGACTTTTCAGTGGATTAGCACATGAAGACCCACATGAGCATCTTCAAAACTTCGTAGATGTGTGTGACCCATTCTCGTTCCGAAACATCTCGCAGGAGTCTGTTTGATTAAGGCTATTCTCTTTCTCATTGATGGGGGAGGCGTGCAAGTGGCTAGCTGAGTTACCACATAACTTGATCACTTCGTGGGAGGATTTGGTCACCGCATTCAACGTACGATTTTTACCTCCCTCGAAGATGATGACTATTAGAGATAGCATCCAAAGCTCCAAGCGTTTGAATGGAGAGCCTCTGCATGAAATGTGGCTCCGGATTAAAAAATTGGTGTTATAATGCCCAACCCATGGTCTACCTGATAATGTGCTTCTTCAATACTTTTATCGAAGTCTCGACTCGGTAAACAAAGGTGTAGCTGACCAACTCTCACCCGGAGGATTGATGCAGCAACCATATGCAGTAATAGCTCAATTTATCGATGGCATGACAACCATCAACAGGGCTTGGTACACCCGCGAAGACCAGGTCTCACCGGTCAACTTTCAGTTATCCAAGGAACAGGTTGAGAAATATAATGAGAGAGACCAAAACATGGCCAAGATCATGATGGAACTTGACATTTTATCCAAGAATGTCATGGGGGTTGGAGCCCGTAGTGTCAATGTTGTGGGAATTGGGGGTGCGAATCCTGAGGAGATGAAGTTTGAAACCATGTATGAAGAGGAAGTTAATTTTCTAGCTAACCAAGGTGGAGGCTACCGCTCAAACTACACAAGACAGGGTGGTAATCAAGGATGGGTTAGAGATGAAGGCTAGAAGGATCGAGATCGTGAATGGAGGGACCGTAATCCAAATTGGAAGGATGGGGAGAAGGATAGATATGTGCCTCCCCACGAGCGGCAGAAGCCCAAGGATTCGGAAGGTCATAGGTCTGAGGATATGCTCTCGCGTATTCTAAACAAAGTTGAAGGGTCAGACAAAATTCTAAAAGGTATGAAAGAAGACGTATCTACCCTTAGCCAGACTTTCACCTCTCATTCAGTTTCAATCAAACAGTTAGAGACCCAAATGGGTCATATCTCGCCTCATCTCAATCCTAGACAACAAAGGGGTTTGCCTAGTGATACTATGGCTAACCCCAAGAGTGAGGTCTGAAAGTTAACTTGCGTCGTGCAGCGACGTTAACTAAGGCGCTGTTTGGGAGGCAACCCAAAACCATTTACTTACCTTTTGTTACCTTGATAAAATAATAGTGTGATGTTTGTACAGATTGAGTAAGGAAAGTGCTTGAAAAGATGCATGGGCGTGAGTAACAGTTCAGTTTGGCGGGTCGCTGACAAGTTTGGCGTATCGATCATTCCCACTATTTGATGCAATACAGCTTAAAGTTTGAGTCTGGACAACTCGGCGGAGTATGAACTTTGTCGGCGTATTGCCAATCCAATTGGCGATCTTGATAATTATCGCCGATGCAATGCTTACCTGAACTGAAAACTCTGATATATTCGGCGAGGAAATTAGAAATTCGGCATTTCACCGAGTGATTGAGAAAGATAGACTAACATCGTTGAATGAGCAAAAACAGGACGGTCACAAGCCGCATGTTTAAAAGTTCCATTTCATTCACTTTCTTTCACTTAGTCCTTTTTCACAAAGTCACACTCGCACTTTAGTAGTTATATCTCTTGCACTTTTTAGATTATTTTAAGTATCAAATTGTGCGCGGATTTAGATCACATTGCTGCCTAGCACATCAGTGCAATCTAATTCAGCACCAAACGTTAGTAATCGAACCCCTCAGTTGTTTAATGAAAACGTGTACTCATCTGCATAATGATTGATAGTGTAAAGTCGCTGCTGAGTCTCTGAGTTGATAGATTTGCGTTGCATTATCGATTATTAACTGGTAGTATTTACGAGATCGGTGAAATTCCACTAGGTTATACTTTGGAGTTAAATCATTTTGCAATGGGATTACTAGAATTGTATTGGGTCTTCATTAAATTGGTGTTGTATAATCTTGCATCACGTTATCTGGGGTTGCGGGGTGAAATTTGAAAGGCTGGGTCAAAAATAGACACGTTGAGCTGAGCGGCGAGGTGAACAAATTCCACCGTACAGCTCAGTGGTTTGCCTAATGCCCCCATTTCGGCTTTAACTAACTACTTTATGTATTCATTAATATGTGACTTTCGGTGAGCAGTTTAATTCGCAAAATGCACTCGGCGACTCACCAAAAGATCCCTTGTTCGCCCTTTGTCTGCGCCCTTGTATAAATTGTGCATCATTTTCAACGGCTAGCCTGACAGGAGAAGCACTTCACCAACTAGCTTGGCTAAGTGATTCCACCCTCAGAAACACTCGTTTACCTCTATTTCAATTACTATCTAACTTATCTTCGAAGCCTTTGCAGAAATGGCTAGACCAAAAGTCGCAGGGAGAAATGATCCACCCAGGTACATAAGAGCACGAGAGTTTTAAAATGATGAAAAAAAAGTGGAGCTAGCCATACAAATAAAATATACCAATGAAGCCAGAGCAAAGAGACGAATACCCATCGACCCCAATGCCTACATGGGCTAGAAGTTTTGTTAATGCAATACGGGCCTTCGGAGCAGCTCAGGAGATAGATCAGATGATTGCAGCTAATCTTGCTACAGAGGCCAAGGCAGAGGCAAATAATACTCCGAGCATTGATGCCTAGACAGATGAAGCGACCTATTAGCCAGGATCCCCTCTTTACCTCCCTCTCTGTCTTATTATATTTTCCAGCTTGGATTCCGTATTACCAGCATTTGAGGACAAATTGCTTTTTATTTGTGGTGGGGTGAGGCCCACACTTTTGTGTGTTGTTTATGATTCGTGTTTTGAATACATTTGGGTTGTCTGTTTATAATTGTGTTAATAACTGCTTTTTTGTGGATGTTTGAGCTCATGGCTCCGTTTACTTTTAATTGCAAAATGACTTTGACCCTTCCGAAAAAATTTAAATTTTTCACACATTTTTGCCACCCCTCGTGAGTTGAATGTGGCTGTTCTTTTGCAAGAATTTAAGTCTCAATTTCGATCAATACCGATGACTTGAATAGTGCTCTCAATTGAACGAACATGAATGTATGCCTACGATGAGGCCAAATGAAGCTGCGTAGACAATATTCTTTGCATCTCATTGTGATTAGCCATTTATCAAATTGATTATCTTGTTATGACCATTGCACACTAGCAAAAGTGTGCAGTCTTGCTTAACTTAAGTGTCGATGCCTTATGTGATTAACTTGCTTTGAACCATGCATGTATAAACCTAGAATTTGCCCTATTAGTCTGATTGATTTAGATTGGTGTCCTCTTGAAATGATCTTAGGCAACTTTAAAGAGTGTGAGCCAAATTTGACATATACCTCTTTTATGGCCTACCCGTAAGTGTGTGAAATTCTTTTGAACACCCTTTGAGCCTTACTTTTCTTTGGAAGAAACTTGATGAACCCTAGACCTTACTTGACCCACTACCTACAATCCTCTTAATTTGTGATTTAGTGAATAGCCAACTTAGGCCAAAAGCCTAAGTTGGGGGTGTGGTAAAAAGGAAAAGGAGAAGTCAAGAAGTGCAAGAAAAAGTCCCCCCTAACCCATGGGATTGCATAAGTGGAAACCCCTTCAATTAAAAAAAAAAAAAGTTGTGGAATAAGGTACGAAGGAAATCGGGTTTCCAAGCAATCCATGAAGGTTAAAAACAGGTGACTTAGAAGCATTAGAAAAAGAATTGATAAAGGAAGAGAAGGGAATGCCTTGAGAATACCACATCCCACGAGGAAAGAGCCACTGATCCTAAATGACCGTACCTTTGCACTCATCCCCATTACAAGCCTTAGAAAGATCTTTTTGATCTTGAGTAAATCGAATCGAAAGTCGATTAGAAAATAAGGGCAAACCTATGGGTGAAAACATGCATTGTGTCCCTCTGTTTTAGTGTGAGCGTTACATCTGATTCCCGATCTTGAATTAATTAACCTCTGTGTGTGAATATGGAATCATTCTTCATGTGAGGGCATTTAGATACTTTTTGTCAAGCTTGAACTTTCACAAGTAGCAAGTATTGCGAGCATGAGAATCTTTGGTAATGGTGTGTCACAACTTGAATCTTTGAGTACACAATTGATCCTTGCATAAGTAAATTGAGTCTTGTTGTGTGCACTCATGATTGAGTCTTGTGCAGCACTGTTTGAGACACCCTTTTTGAAAGGCTGAACTTGAGTTTGCTTGAGGACAAGAAAAAGTTTAAGTTGGGGTGTTGATGACTCCACAAATTGGACTCATTTAGGGCTTTATTTTTATAAGAATAGTGTCCTCGAATGCTTATTTTGTCTCAATATCTGATGAAAACTCTTAAGTTTCAGTTATTTGAAGTTTTAGTGAAAGCATGGACACTTAGGTGCAAAAAGGAACAAAAAGGACTAAAAAGAACGAAGAAGCTGAAGCCCGAGTATCGCCAAGCACGTTTGGCGATTCGCCGACGGGATTTACTCCGCCCTTTGTTCTAGTACGCGAAGCCCTAAAGGAGAAGGGTAAAAAAGGCGATGAAAGGAGCAGTCGGCGCTTCGCCAAATAGTTCCGCGAAGCAGTACTATACCGCCCAATGGTCGAGAACGTGAAGATGCTGAAGGCAAGCACGAAACGGCGATGAGACAGATGAAGGGCGAGTCACCGAAGTCATTCCGCCAGCGCTATTTTCTGAAGTCTATAAATACTAAACTTGTTATTAATTTTAAGGGAGTCGAACATTTATTTTAATTTTCAGAATAGAATAGTACTTTTTGGATATTTTTCTCTCCAGTTTGGAGAGTGTTTTTGGGAGACTTGAAGAAAGAAGAATTTCATCTTCCCCAAGTTGGAAGTTGGTCTTCTCCATTCTTCTTCCTTTGCTTAAATCAAGGTTTAATTTCTTATACCCATTTTATTTTACTATCATTTTAGGTGTATTTTGTTATTTCTTGATGTGTGGCTAAAAACCTCCATTTTTAGGGTGTGATTTAACAAATACGTGTTGATATTATTGTTGGGTCGTGCTTGATGATAGGTTAGATGTATTTTAATGGTGATTTCACCTAGTGGGTGTGGTTTAATTTAATGGGTTTGTAGTTGCAAATACAAAACCACCCATGTGCTTTTGGCTTGCCCGAAAGGGAGGTCGCGAAACCAAGACCGCTA